>NC_044927.1:10842946-10864929 GCF_003576645.1 Ipomoea triloba
TCGTTGCAGTAGCTCTCGATAACTTGATTAACGAACTCTCCACCTTGATCTGACCGAATCTTTAGTATCGAGACATCCTTTTCAACTTGAACTTGCTTCAAAAGATTTGGTAGAGCAACTTTTGTCTCGCTTTTCTTGGTTAAGAACACGGTCCATGTGAATCTTGTGTAGTCATCTACTACCACAAGAGTATACTTCTTTCCCTTCATGCTGGGTGGATCTACTAGGCCAAATAAGTCCATGTGAAGAAGACTTAATGGTCTAGTGGATGATGTCTCGGCTTTGCTCTTGAAAGAAGATTTGATCTGTTTGCAACGTTGACATGCCTCACAAATTTTATCCTTTCGAAACGTCACTTTGGGCAGTCCTTCCACTAGGTTCCTCTTAGTATGCTTGTTGATAGTCTTGAAGTTCAGATGACTAAGCTTACTATNTATAAACTCTTGACTAGTGTTTGGATGTTTTGAGACTTGACTTAAGGATTATCGTTTATACAGTTCAGATTTTATGGTTAGCCTGTGCATCTAGGCCGCGTTATCTTACCTAGATGTGGCATGACGCCCTTAGGTTTTAAANGTCATATGTCTCGAACATCCACTGTCAATGAACCACACGTCCCTGGTGAATTCGCTTCCGCTATGTTCTGTTGTTGGTTGAGATAGTCAGCTGTTGTGTTGAGTTTTTATCTATCTCAGCTTGTGTAAGGTTGGGGTGTCACACCAGGCCTAGGCGCAATGTAGCCATTGTACGTTTGATAATCANATACATAGGGATGGTTTTGCAGACCTCCAATCCACTATGTACATGTTTCCTTTCCTTGCTGCTTCCAAGACGACTTCGAGAGATTCCTCGCTCATAATCTGGCATTTGCTTTTGGTGAAGACCTTGTAGCCCTTGTCACAGAACTGGCTTGTACTAAGGAGATTGAACTTGAGCCCTTCAACGTAGGATACTCCCTTAATAACCAGCTCATTTTTTTTTTGAATTTCACCAACAGCTTTTGTGCGTCCCTTCTTCTCGTTGTCGCCAAATGTCACCAAGGGACCTTCGATAGGTTGGATGTTCTCAAGTAGTGTTAGATTTCCCGTCATATGTCTCGAACATCCACTGTCAATGAACCACACGTCCCTGGTGTCCTGCAAGGAAATTAAGCAAGTTTAGGTACCCAAACTTTGGGTCCTGGTGGGTTAGTGAGTTTAGGCATCCATTTATACCTTGTGCCCATTATTCCAGGCCTAGGCGCAATGTAGCCATTGTACGTTTGATAATCATAAGGAATGCTAGCAAAGGTTTTAGGCCTCTTTGGTGCATAAATCAACTTAGGTATAGACTTTTCGATCGGCTTATGCACCATGCCTTTCATACGCTGTTTGGTCATGTGAAATTGCTGAAAGTGAGGTTTCTTCCAGAAATTGTGATTCGATGACCAATTCTCACTAGATGGATAGAGTCTGCCTTTCTCCATCCATGAGTTCCTAACTATGTGGATCTCAGACCTTCCATATTTGCCTTGAGGCGCATTATATGAAATGTAGCTCTTTTTGTACTTGGAATGGCCTTGCGAGAGATAGCAAGGTGATCTCTCGATATTGTTTACCCGGCCATTCTTCGTAGCTTTCCTATACTTTCCATTGCTGGTGTATAGGGACGGTTTATGAATAGCTACTCTGGTCCCTTTTGTGGGTCCTTTATGATCCTGATTCGGTTTGGGTTGAGATCCTCCATTTCTTGAAGTTCCCAANTGTCAATGAACCACACGTCCCTGGTGTCCTGCAAGGAAATTAAGCAAGTTTAGGTACCCAAACTTTGGGTCCTGGTGGGTTAGTGAGTTTAGGCATCCATTTATACCTTGTGCCCATTATTCCAGGTGTAACACCCCGTAAATTCGTTCAAGCCTTTCGTTCGATAGGAATGCTAGCAAAAGTTTTAGGCCTCTTTGGTGCATAAATCAACTTAGGTAGAGACTTTTCGACCGGCTTATGCACCATGCCTTTCATACGCTGTTTGGTCATGTGAAATTGCTGAAAGTGAGGTTTCTTCCAGAACTTGTGATTTGATGACCAATTCTCACTAGATGGATAGAGTCTTCCTTTCTCCATCCGTGAGTTCCTAACTATGTGGATCTCAGACCTTCCATATTTGCCTTGAGGTGCATTATATGGAGTGTAGCTCTTTTTGTACTTGGAATGGCCTTGCGAGAGATAGCAAGGTGATCTCTCGATATTGTTTACCCGGCCATTCTTCGTAGCTTTCCTATACTTTCCATTGCTGGTGTATAGGGACGGTTTATGAATAGCTACTCTGGTCTTTTCTGTTGGTCCTTTATGACCTTTATTTGGTTTGGGTTGAGATCCTCCATTTCTTGAAGTTCCCAAACCATTGGTCTGTTTATTTCTCGAGAGATGGTCTCGATGGAACCCTAGACCGGTTCTATCACTTGTAGGTCTGTGATCATTCACCATTTTCTCCATAGCTTTGGAGGAATTAGTGTATGATGCTATAACCTTTCTAAGATCATTTTCTGTGATCTCTCGAGTTTTGCACTCTTTAATTAGTAGGATTACTTTAGCTTCTAACTCACTTACTTTGAGAGTTAGCTCTGAATTTTCTTTCGAGACGTTCTTAAGCATATCTCTTTCAGCAGTTAGCTTGCTGTTTTCTTCCCTGATTTTGGCATGAGTGCTATTAGCGACTGCGAGATCCCTTTTAAATGTTTCAAGCATCTCAAAGGGATCTTCATCGCTTCTGAAAGAAGAACAACGAGAGGTAGAAGTAGAGCAGCGAGATGTGGAAGTAGAGGTTACCTCATTGTCAATGGCCATTAGGCATTGACTCTCTTCTTCCTCGGTGTATAAGCAGATGAGTCCCCTCTCATCTTCTGAGCTGCTGCTGCTTTCACTGGAGCTCGACGTCTCGGACTCCTCGATTGTTCTCTCGAGTTCCTCAGCAACAAGCGCCTTTCTGCGCAAATGTTTCTTTGAATCTCCCTTGAAGCCACTTTGTGCTGGCTTCTCTTTGGATTCCTCCTTTCTCCTGGAATCCCTGCCTTCTTGGCCTTGATATTTACTTACCATAGGGTAAGGACAGTCAGCCTTGAAGTGCCCCGGTCTCCTGCAGTTGTAGCATAGACCTTGATCTTCCTCCTCCATTCTTCTGGATGTGTATCTCTCATTTTTCCTTCTTGAGGAGGAAGGTGAACTTGTATTGCTTTCCGGTGTCTTCTTCATGAACTTCCTGAATTTTCTTATGAAGAAAGCAAACTGTTCGTCAGATAAAAAATCAGTGGGATTAGGATCTGACCTTGAGGAGGTGGTTGGTTGGTCCGCAACCAGTGCCACATTCCGTCTGTCCACCACGTCCTCATCTCTCGGAAACATCTCAAATTCGAAGGCTTTGAGATCTCTGAACAGTTGGTCGGTTGTNTTTTTTTTTTTTGTGTCTTCACGTCCTTATATATGAGAGTAGAGGAATAATTCCGTTGGAGGGAAAACTATTCCGTTTGAAATTTGTCTCCCATGATGTGTATGGGACTTGCATCTTTTCAGCATTCTTCATGGAGTGGTGGTCTTGTAACTTGAACCTTTTGTTTGGTAGTGGATATTCCATAATCCACTTTCTTGAGTCCATGCTCCACTTGCTACTTTTGGTAAAAGTTGCTCTTTTTAAATTCCCATTGATCCTCGTTTTAGGGAATAAGACCGACTTTGGATTAGTGCACCTTCTTTCCGTTTGTTGTGGAATTCTGATGTGGCATCAACTTCTGGCACCTCCTTAATATTTTATCTCCATGATATTCTTCTTCTCCAAACTTTAAGTATGCTTCCTGACCGTTATTCAGCATTACTGGAGAAGTGTCAGTTTATCGAGACCAAGGTTGATGTCTCGAATCCAAGTATCGAGAGCTCTACCTCTCGAACTCTGCTTATGTCTCGAACTGGATGGTTGTATCGAGAGGTACTACCTCTCGAACTCTGCTTATGTCTCGAGACTTAGTTGATGTCTCGCAGACCCTTATTCCTCCAGTGTCGTCTCGTGCCTTCTAGTGATCTATCTATGAAATTACAACACGATTCTTCTAAGATGTTCATACAAGTTTACCTTGAGCTTAAATATTTTCCGAGTTGAGCTCAAAGTTACTCGGTTGTATTTTCGCTCTTAGTTTACTTGTCGAACTTACAGCGTTTTGCCTATGTATCGAGACTTGGGGATTTCTACTTAACAGTTGGTATCACCAAAACCTATTACATGATGTTCCTAACAATTTTGTGAATAAGTAAAAGGGGTAGGGATTGGATAGTGTTTATGAATATTGCATAGTGAGTGTCTAAGGTTATAGATTAGGATTGCTAGGATATTGTCTATTCAAGAGTGTGTTGTCTTAGTCCTTTTCCACCTTGTGTACTAAGGCTTCTTTGACTTAGGAATACCTTCAAGCATCCAAAGTTCTAAGAGGAATTTTATCAAACACTTAAGCTACACGCTATCCTACTATTCTTAAGAAGTCCATATGAACTTTGATTGTGTAAAGCTTCAAATCCTAACTCTAATCAAAGACATGAAAGAGTCAAGAGCTCAATCTCTCATCTAGATTGGCCAAATCCAAACAAGATCTCATCAAAACAACAATCAAAAGACAAGAATAGATAATCCATCAACACAAACTCATAGATCCAAGATATAGAAATAAGATCATCACAAAAGCAATATTCAATCACACAATCCAAATCCCTAGACTAAATTAGCTACTCATGATATGAAATGCAAGCAAAAGCTAATTTAATCCAAGAACAAGATAGCTAAAATTATAGAAATGAAATAGAGATCACCTAGAGAGAAGAAGATCTTCAATCCAAGCTTGTTGTCTTCTACAATGGAGATTGATCTAATCTAAAAACTAAGAAAAATGGAGAAAGTTCTCCAAAGGAAAAACTAAGAAAAGGGAAAACTAAAATTCTGGAATCCTCCTCTGAAAATTCATCAAAGGGGTTTAAATAGTCTCCGAAATGGCAACCCTAGCTGAAATTCGCGCATTGCAGTCTCCACGCCTCTCACACGCGTGTGAGCATGCGTGGGGAGCTTCTGGAAAGTTTTCACGCTTGCTCACACACGTGTGGCCTTCCAGATTGGTCCTCCGGGGCTCCGCTCTTGCCTGGTTTGCTATTTAAACTCATCTTTTGGTCCTATTTGCTCCCGGGGCTGCTGTTTGACTTCTTTTAAGCTAAAAATGGCTTTTGTGCATCAGTTAGTGATTTTCAAGCATTTACGCACATAATTTACCAAATAAGGATGCTATAGACGCGATAAAACACCTTAAAATGTGCCTGAAATAAGGGTATCTCGGAGTCTTATCACATCAATTTCATAAATTGGACAAGAAATTCAATAAACCCATATGTACAACAATGGTGTTCACACTTGAAGCTCAAATATAAATATCAATCCATCAATGCAATCATCATTAATGAAAGAAAACATCAAAGGATAGTGCTATGAAGCATTATAAACCAATTTAAACATTCAAATCATTCAAAAATATTCAAGGTAATGTAGGATAAAATTTCAATATTCAAGATCTTCCAAGCTCATGGATATTCAAAATAAAAGGTTAAAAGATAGGATTTTACCTTGATAGTGATGTTTTAACCTTCTTTGAAGATGAAAATAAGTCACTATGCTCAAATCTTTAAGTATGGAGTATACCTTGCGTGGAGAAGAGAAGAAAACTAGGTTTTGGAGTGCAAAATGGCGTGGGAAGGCCGAAAGGGGGTTTTAACTCGTGGGGATGGTTCCACGCCGGGCTGCACGCGTGTGAACGTGCGTGAACGTGCGTGTGTGCTCATTGCTTCGTTCCCACGCACGTCTGCACGCGTGTGAGCGTGCGTGTGGGCTTACTGCTTCGTTCCCACGCACGTCTGCACGGTGCAATATTTTCCTCCGATTTTGGTTTTTTTCTTCAAACCTGCGTCCAAATTAGGCCTTTCCAACACATTTTTCAGTCTCAAATCCTACAAGTTAGTCTTAAAAAACATGGTACCACTGGATTGTAACAAAACATTAAAACAAAAACATAAAAAGATCATAAAAAACAGTTTATTAAATCTTGGGTTGCCTCCCAAGCAGCGCCACCGTTGACGTCATTGGCTAGACGTATTATACCTTGTTCATTTTTCTGCCATACTCCTTGGTAGTGGGTAAGAAACATTTTGGTACCCATGTATTCTTCCACGTCAGTTTATTGATTGTTGTGTGTATGGGGTGAGGTGATGTGAAGGGTGTTAAAACGAAGAGTCAAGACTCCCCGAGTGTTGTGTCTCTCAAGGATGGCGAATGGGAACCGAGTACGTGTTGGCATTTAGGAAGTTGAAAGGTAAGAGTTGCAAGAATCATAGGGAGAGGTTTTGTTCATGGTTGGTTGAAGGGTTTGAAAGTAAAATAAGATGGAAAATACAAAAGGGAAAAGAAAGGGGTGCATGCCGATGCTAAGCCAAAGGATTGATTATCGTAGGTAGCTTGGAATTGGGTTTCGAGATTGATCTAGGGAGTTACGGTATTGGTACCGAGTGGCGTCACACTCAGACTCTCAATCCTCATTCGGTTGAGGCATTTTATCGAACACCTTGCCTACCACTCCTCTCGGATCTCGTCCTTTCGGACTAAGAGCGGAGATATAGATGAGTTGGGCTCGTGAGAGGCCGCTATCGCGCACTCTCTCACTTCCACTCGGTTCACTAACTATCCCGGCCGGAAATAGAAGCAAAGATTGAACAACATCATCCATACAAACATCAATCATACTCCCACAATACTCAAGATCATAAGATAAAATCTAAGCATCAATCTATAGGTTAACAAGGGCACACACACCCAAACTACACTTACTCTAGCATAGAAAGCATTAATAATCAACAAAAGAAACAAAGCAAGAATATAAAAGATCAAACTTTATAATAAAGGAAGTATATTACCTAGAGAAAGCTTTGAATCTACATCATCTTCTTCATATCCTAATCTACTCTATCCTAAGGAGGAGTATTTGTCCTCCTCCCCAAAGGGGAAGAAATTGGAAAGAAAACTAGATCTAAAGATTATTGGGTGCCTCCTCCTCCTTTCAAAGGTCTGAAATAATGAGCCTTATATAGGGGGAACAAAATAGGGGCAAGATAGACATTTTTCCCGCAGCAGATTTTTAGGGTTGACTCAGGGCTCTCGACGTGTCGAGACAGGGGCTCGACGTGTCGAGCCCTGAAGAATTTTTCCGCGATCATCCACACACGTGGTGGTGGGCGTGGGAAGCTACTGGAATTATTCCACGCCCCTCCACACGTGTGTGAGGCTGCGTGGGAGGCTCCTGCTTCATGGTTTCTTCATTTCCTACTGAGTTTTGGCCTTAAGTCCTCCTTTTGGCTGTAAAATAGCTTAAAAACATCTTCCATGCTCGTGTTAGTGGTTTTGGTCACATTAGAGTCTTAACACATGAGATTCTTATGAAATGGGTAATAAACTCTACAATTCTAGCCCGTAAATGACCCTTAAAACAAGCTATTCTTGGTGCTTATCATTTATCATTTTTCCACTTCGGTTTTGATTTAGTCTTCGTTCTGACCATCGCCCTTACTTCTTCATCAGTCCCTTCTGTTCTTACTTTGTCATCATTTGTGGCTTGTCCATCAAATCTCAAGGTTATCTCCCCTGAGCTTACATCAATGCGTGCGTGACAAGTAGCCAGAAATGGTCTTCCCAAGACTAAAGAACCATGGGGATCTGTATCTCCCATCTTACAAACAATAAAATCGACAGGCACAAGAAATTTTCCTACTCTTACTAGAACGTCTTCCGCCAAGCCTTTCAGATACCGTGTGGTCCCGTCAGCTAAACGTAGTGTCAGCCATGTCAGTTTCAAACTTGGTAAGTTCAATTTTTCAAAAAGATTTGAAGACATGACATTAATCGAAGCTCCGAGATCGGCTAGAGCATTTTGAGGATCCATGTTCTGTATAGAACAAGGAATCAACAAAGCTCCGGGGTCGCCCTTCTTTCTGGGGTAACCCTCAGTCAAACAAGCCGAAGACTCTTGGCTTAAGCAAGTAAAAGTATCACAATTTTCGTTCTCAAATAACTCGCGGCATTCTTTGTTATTGAAAAATTTTTGGATAAAAGCATTAATTGTACCTTCTCGTGTCGCTTCCTTCGCCTTTGCATTTTTGGTTTTGTCTTGTGGTAGCTCCTTTTCTTTGGGGCGTACTTCAGAAGTGGTTTTCTCCTTGCTTTCCTTCATTGAAATTGTGCATGAAGCGCTCGCATTCTTTAATTCAAGATCGGGACTACAAGAGGTAGTCTCATCTCTTTTTCCTTCGTTCCAACATTGGCATATTCCGCATACAATATCCATCGGGTCACAATTTCTGTGCTTTTCTTCCTTGGCATCAATAGCGTTGACTCTCTCCTTTGGATTATTCTCTGTGTTACTAGGGAGTTGTCCGTAGTGTCTCTCAGACATCATCTTAAACATTTGTGAGATTTGATTCTCAATGGGCTTAAGTGTAGCTTTGGATTCTTGTCTGATTTCCTGAGTGATCTCTTGTTTAAGATTTGCACGATCATTTTTCAATTCCATAATCGTCCTTGTAAGCCTTTCATCTACTTCACAGATATCATCCCTCCTCTGTTGAGTTAAGTCAATTTGAGAGTTGTATTGTGGCCTAAACTGGGTCATTTGACCTCCATTGCCTTGATTTTGATTGTACATCAATCTGCCCTTGTCATTTTGTCCATAAACATGCTTGTTTCCATAATTGTATTGTCCTCGCGCTTGATATCCATCATTGTTGTTCCATCCCACGCCCTGCTTCCAATTGTTATTCGACCTTTGATTCTGTCCACAGGCATTGTAGTTGGAGTTCCTTTGAAAGTCTACCGCCTCAACTTGCTCAGATGCAGACGGTGAAGTGCAAATGTTGGTATCATGCGGTCCTCCACAGATGTTATAGTAAAGTGCCAAAGCCATACAAGGCTTGGGTTTTCCTTCCATTTTTTCTACCATGGCCTGTAACTTCTTGATTTCGTGATTCATTGCCTCTATTTTTGCCTCACTTGCCACATGGCTATTAACCTCATACATGCCTCCGTGCTCTCCTCGTCGGTCATACCAACAAGAGGTATTCTTAGATATTCTCTCGACCAATTCTTCAGCTTCGGGTAAAGCTAAGGAGACAAAGGCACCGCTGGAGGATGAGTCAAGCAACATCTTTCCTTCGTCGGTTAGCCCTCCGTAGAATGAGCTAATCATGTCCCATGGGTGCATCAGATCTTGCGGGCATTGTCTTTTAAGAACCTTGAATCGTCGCCAAGCCTCTCCCAAACTCTCTAGGCTTCCTTGCTTGAATTCCTGTATTAGCCTTCGAATCCTCATAGTCTTTGTGATGGGAAAGAACTCGTTCATGAATTCACGATGCAACTGCTGCCATGATCTGAAATGATTGTCTTCTTGGTTTTCCAACCATCGTGTTGCCTCTCTTATAACTGAAAATGGGAACAATTTAAGTCGAATTATCTCCTCACTAACGTCTTCTTGTCTGTATATCCCACATGCTCGTATGAACCTTGTTATGTGTGCATTGGGATCTTCGGATGGTAATCCCGAGTATTGACTGTTCTGGACTAGTGTGAGAATAGTTGGATGCACGTGAAAGTTGACGTTTTCCATCGGCGGTACATAAATCGAGTTGTGCATGTTAAATCAGGAGTCATATAATCTGCAATTGATCTCTGTGGTTCCTGAGGAATTCCATAGTATTCTTCTTCACGAATATTTTATTGGTTGTTTGCTCTGTTAGCTTGTGGTTCTTCAAGAATTGGTTCTTCATGGTTAATGGGTCCTTGTGGAATAATTGGAACTGGGGGTGGATTTGGTATAGTCGCTCCTCTTCCTTGTGGATTTCTTGTTGCGCTTGATGAAGCCATTTGTGACCTTTGGGTATTTTTCTTCCTAGTTGCTCTATTGATTTCAGGAATGTAGGGTAGTAAGCCTTGATTTCCCTTTGCTCGCGTGTGCATTCACCTAGTAAGATTATCAATGAAGCAAAGATTCCACAATTGACTAGAAGTAGTCAATTGGGTAAGTAGCAAAAACAAATAAAATAAAAATGAAGCAAAAGAAAGTGGTATGGATTAACAATGGTCAAATCTAGTAATCATTCAATCAAAGTAAACAAAAACATATGACAACCTATTGCCATCCCCGGCAACGGCGCCATTTTGACGTTTGCAGTTTTACGCGTAGGGTTGACGTGTCAAAAGATATATTTGTGCTAAAACGGAAAGTCAGTGACTCCCCGAGTGTCGGTCTCGAAGGAAGGACGTGGAGGTGTGTCAAGTGTTCGGGTGTTTACTTGATTGAGTCTTGCAAGGGATTCGAGTGTGGTGAGTGGTGATTTGTGAGTGAAGGGAGTTCATAAGGTTTTGTTTGAATGAGAAAATAGTAAAGTAAAAGAGTTTGAAAATATGTAAAAGGGGTAGGGATTGGATAGTGTTCATCTATGTTGCATCTTGGTGTGTCTAAGGTAATGGATAAACAATACAAAGATGTTGGCTATTCAGGAGTGTGTGTTCTTAGTCCTTTTCCACCTTTGTGTATTAAGGCTTCTTTGACTTAGGAATGCCTTCAAGAATCCAAAGCTCTAAGAGGAATTTTATCAAACACTTAAGCTACACACTATCCTACTATTCTTAAGAAGTCCATAGGATCTTTGATTGCTACAAAGCTTCAATCCTAACTCTAATCAAAGACATGAAAGAGTCAAGAGCTCAATCTCTCATCTAGATTGACCAAATCCAAACATGATCTCATCAAAACAACAATCAATAGACAAGAATAGATAATCCAACAATCTAAGCATTTAGATCCAAAAATAGATATAAGAGCATCACACTAGCAACATATCTTCACACAATCCAAATCCCTAGATTAAACTAGCCACTCATGATATGAAATTCAAGACAAAAGTTAATTTAATCCAAGAACAAGATAGCAAAATATAATAGAAATGTAATAGAAATCACCTAGAATGAAGTAATCCTTCAATCCAAGCTTGTTGTCTTCTACAATGGAAATTTACCTAAACTACTCCTAAAATGATCTATAAAAATTGGAAAGAGAAGTTCTTAAAATTGGAAAAGAAAATCATCTCTCTGAAAATCTATCAAAGGGGTTTAAATAGTCTCCGAAAAACAACCCTAATGAACTTTCGCGCATTGCAATCTCCACGCCAGCCCACACGCGTGTGAGCGTGCGTGGGAGGCTACTGGATTGTTTCCACGCATACTCACACGCGTGTGGCAATTTTCTTTGGTCCTCCGAGGCTCCGATCTTGCCTGGTTCGTTCTTTAAGCTCAACTTTTGCTCCTATTGGCTCCCGGGACTCCTGTTTCACCTCCTTTAGGCTAAAAGTAGCTTTTGTGTGTTGGTTAGTGAATTTAAAGCATTTATGATCATAATTCATCATATAAGGATGCTAGAAACGTGACAAAACACCCTAATATGCACTCAATTTATGGGTATCTCGGAGGCTTATCACTAAGTCACACAGCCCCTTGTCCCTTTTTAATTTGTTTTAGTACCCTTTTAAACCCATGCTTATTATTCTCTTGTTCTCAGCTAGTTCTTGTAACTCTTACATCTCAACATCCTAGATGCCAACACTAATTCACTCCAATTTGTCATCCTTGAGAGACACGACACTCGGGGAGTTTTGACTCTTTGTTTTTACCACATTCCATTACACATTCAACTCACCACATAAACAAAACCTTCAAGGCCCTGTGCAAAAGCCCTGGGCAGACATGCTGTAACACCCCGTAATTTCGTTCAAGCCTTGAGACCGGTAATTATTTCCACCGGGCAATTTATTTGATTTAATTGGGCTTAATTCTTCTAATTGATATATATATATATATATATATATATATATATATATATATATATATATATTCCTTCAAGAATTAATTATTTATTCTAAAAGCCCAATTCTTGATTTAATTCTTGTAAGGGATTTAATTAAATTGGGTCCTTACAATTCTTATAAGTAAGAGCATTTTTATATTGGTCCAATGTATTTATTCTTGAAGAATTAATTTCCTACTAACTAGTAGTATAATAAAATAATGTGAGACCCATTTTTATAAGGGCCCATTATTTCATGTCTTTACCCTAGTATGATACATACATGATATATGTAATGATCTTTCCCTACTAATATAAAAGTCTTGTACTTACAACCCTATTCCTCTTTTCATTTTCCTGCAAATATATTTCATCCTATTCCTTTCACTCTAAATAACCCTAAACAAATCCTACACTTTCATCTTCAAGATTCAAGACCAAGATTGCTCTTTTAGGATTGATAAGGCTTGGGTAAGTGTTTATCTTTAGGAATATACCTTGCATCATGTTATTTTTATAATCTTTATACAAGTTCTTATGTTGTTCTTTTGGGATCTTTTGGGAAAAAGATGATCAAGGTGGAGGTGAAGCTTTGTAAGGAGGTTTGAGGATTCCTTAGGTGAACTGTGTTAGGAACATAATGTATTAGGTTTTGATGATACCAAAATGTATCTTAGAATCCCCTAAGTCTCGAAAGATAGGAATCAATGTAAGTTCGACAAGTAAACTAAGAGCGAAAATACAACCGGGTAACTTGAGCTCAACTCGGAAAATATTTAAGCTTAAGGTAAACTTGTGTGAACATCTTAGAAAGTCTCATGTTGTAATCCTATAGATAGATCAGAAGAAGGCACGGGACAACACTGGAGGAATAAGGGTCTGCGAGACATCAACTAAGTCTCGAGACATAAGCAGAGTCCGAGAGATAGGATCTCTCGATACAACAACCCAGTTCGAGACATAAGCAGAGTTCGAGAGATAGATCTCTCGATACATGGGGATCAAGACATCAAACAATCGAGACATCATTCTTGGTCTCGATAAACCGACATTTCTCCAAAAGGCTGAATGATGGTCAGGAAGCATGAATAAAGTTTGGAGAAAAAGAATATCATGGAGATAAAATATTAAGGAGGTGCCAGAAGTGGATGCCACATCAGAATTCCATAACAAACGGATAGAAGGTGCACTAATCCAAAATCGGTCTTATTCCCTAGAACGAGGATCAATGGGAATTTAAAAAGAGTAACTTTTACCAAAAGTAGCAAGTGGAGCATGGACTCAAGAAAGTGGATTATGGAATATCCACTACCAAACAAAAGGTTCAAGTTACAAGACCACCACTCCATGAAAAATGCTGAAAAGAAGCAAGACCCATACACAGCATGGGAGACAAATTTCAAACGGAATAATTTTCCCTCCAACGGAATTATTCCTTAACTCTCATATAAAAAGGACGTGAAGACACAAGTTAAAAAAAAAAAGGAGAAAAAAGTCTTGGTCAGAAGAAGTGAGTTCATTCTGAAAATCTTAAGAGGTGTCTATTTCAAACGATCAAGTGCCTGAGCTCAATCCGGAATATCATCCAGATATTCAAAATAGCGAGAGAACACATCTTAGTGTTTGAGAGAGTTACAAAGCTTAAACTGCCATACATCTAGAAGGTGACCGAAGCAGCTCTACATCGAAGTTGATTCAACGACAGCTTTTGGTCAGATTGGAGCTTGTTACACTCAATTGTGACAACCAAAGGTCCTTGCTTTGGATTAAGCAAGAAGAGGCGGAGTAACCTGGCAGCTGTCTAGTGAAGATCCTGAGGCTTGAGGCGGGCTTGGTGATCAAAGCTCAAGTGCTCGAGAGGTGGAGTAACTGGAAGCGGGGAGAAAAACCTGAGGAGAGGCGGAGTAACCTGGGAGCTGTCTTGTGAAGATCCTGAGGCTTGAGGCGGGCTTGGTGATCAAAGCTCAAGTGCTCGATAGGTGGAGTAACAAGAAGCGGGGCGAAAAACCTGAGGCTTGAGGCGGGCTTCGTGATCAAAGCTCAAGCGCTCGATATTGTACTAAAAAGGGAAGTTTTAGTGCAATCCTTCCAGGGAGTTTCTGGAAGAAGAGTGGATGTAGGCGGGTTGGCCGAACCACTTAAAAAATCTCTCTCGCATTTACTTTCTGCTTTTATCTCTCGCTATCTAACTCTCGAACTGCACTGCATATAACCGCACTTCTCGAACTAACTCAAACTCGTGCTAATTAAAATGGGATAACCTTTCCGCTGCGCATAAAACTTTGTCTTCATCTTGTGAGGTATCGGACCTAAACATCCTAAGTCCAATACACACGAGAAGTCGAAAAAGATTTGCAAAATCTTATACAAGTCTATTCACCCCCCCTCTAGACTTGTACCCCATCCCCTTGGGACCAACAATTGGTATCAGAGCAAGTTCTCTGATCGATATAAACCTTTGTTTATATTGCCTAGAGATCCTTCTTTGAAAAACCCTTTAAAAATCTTTCAAAGCACGAGATAATTTTTAAAATGGATAGCATGTTGTCGAGACATCTCCTTTTTGATCTTAGCAGGTTCGATGACTGGATAACACGCATGCTTGCGTATCTATCAGCCCTCCATGATGAGATGGCCGAAGATAACATCTGGACCAGTCAAGATCTTAATGGTAAACACGGCTGCTGAGCAAACCAGGGAAACACCAAAGTACATCCCAAAACCTAGGGAAGAATGGACAAGTGATGATAGGAAGAGAAACAACCTGGACAATATTGCCAAGGACATTCTCTTCAGAGCTATAGACGAAACCATCTTCCCAAAAGTGAGAAAGTGCAAAACGGCAAAAGAGGTATGGGATAGTTTGATGTTAATTGGTGAAGGTGACGAACAGGAAAAGGAGAACAAGCTCACCGTGGCCATGAAGAAGTTCGAGGACTTCAAGATGAAGCCAGGGGAGAGCATCGACAGCATGGAATCTCGGTTCATGAAGCTATCAATCGAGATCAGTGATCTCGAAAAGGAGATTCCACAAAAGGAGCTAAACCTGAAGGTCTTACGAGGCCTTACCAAGGAGTGGGAAATGAAGGTGATCACAATGCGTGATCACAGGGATTTGAAGAACACCACAACCGACCAACTTTTCAGAGATCTCAAAGCCTTCGAATTTGAGATGCTTCCGAGAGATGAGGACGTGGTGGACAGACGGAATGTGGCACTGGTTGCTGATCAACCATCCACCCCTTCAAGGTCAAATCCTAATCCCACTAATATGTTATCTGACGAACAGTTTGCTCTCTTCATGAGGAAATTCAGGAAATTCATGAGGAAGTCAACGGAGAGCAACACAAGTTCACCTTCCTCCTCAAGAAGGAACAATGAGAAACATTCATCCAGAAGGATAGAGGAGGAAAATCAGGGTCTCTGCTACAACTGCAGGAGACCAGGGCACTTCAAGGCTGAATTTCCTTACCCTATGGTAAGTAAGTATCAATGCCAAGAAGGCAGGGACTCCAGGAGAAAGGAGGAATCCAAAGAAAAGCCAGCACAAAGTGGCTTCAAGGGAGATTCAAGGAAACATCTGCGCAGAAAGGCGCTTGTTGCTGAGGAACTCGAGAGAGCAATCGAGGAGTCCGAGACATCGAGCTCCAGTGAAGGCAGCAGCAGCTCAGAAGATGAGAGGGGACTCATCTGCTTATACACCGAGGAAGAAGAGGATCAATGTCTAATGGCCATTGACAATGAGGTAACCTCTACTTCCACATCTCACTGCTCTACCTCTACCTCTCGTTGTTCTTCGTTCGGAAGCGATGAAGATCCCTTTGAGATGCTTGAAACACTTAAAAGGGATCTCGGTATCGCTAACAGCACTCATGCCAAATTCCGGGAAGAAAACAGCAAGCTAACTGCTGAAAGAGATATGCTTAAGAATGTCTCGAAAGAGAATTCTGAGCTAACTCTCAAAGTAAGTAAGTTAGAAGCCAAAGTAATCCTACTGGCTGAAGAGTGCAAAGCTCGAGAGACCAGAGAGCTTAATCTTAGAAAGGTCATAGCATCATACACGAATTTCTCCAAAGCTATGGAGAAAATGGTAAATGATCACAGACCTACTAGTGATAGAACCGGTCTAGGGTTCCGTCAAGACTGTCTCTCGAGAGATAAACAGACCAATGGTTTGGGAACTTCAAATAATGGAGGATCTCAACCCAAACCAAACAAAGGTCATAAAAGACCAACAGAAAAGACCAGAGTAGCTATTCATAAACCGTCCCTATACACCAGCAATGGAAAGTATAGGAAAGCTACGAAGAATGGCCGGGTAAACAATATCGAGAGATCACCTTGCTATCTCTCGCAAGGCCATTCCAAGTACGAAAGGAGCTACATCCCATATAATGCGCCTCAAGGCAAATATGGATGGTCTGAGATCCATAGAGTTGGGAACTCACGGATGGAGAAAGGCAGACTCTATCCATCTGGTGAGAATTGGTCATCGAATCATAATTTCTGGAAGAAACCTCACTTCCAGCAATTTCACATGACCAAACAGCGTATGAAAGGCATGGTGCATAAGCCGATCGAAAAGTCTATACCTAAGTTGATTTATGCACCAAAGAGGCCCAAAACCTTTGCTAGCATTCCTTATGATTATCAAACGTATAATGGCTACATTGCACCTAGGCCCGGAGTAATGGGTCCAAGGTATAAATGGATGCCTAAACTTACTAATCAACCATGACCCAAAGTTTGGGTACCTAAATCTGCTTGATCTGCTTGCAGGACACCAGGGACATATGGTTCATTGACAGTGGATGTTCGAGACATATGACGGGAAACTTAACACTGCTAGAGAACATCCATCCTATCGAAGGTCCCCTGGTGACATTTGGAGACAACGAGAAGAAAGGACATACAAAGGCTGTTGGTGAAGTTCATAAAAATGAATTGGTGATCAAGGGGGTATCCTACGTTGAGGGGCTCAAATTCAACCTCTTTAGCACAAGCCAGTTCTATGACAAGGGCTATAGAGTAATCTTCACCAAAGGCAAGTGCCAAATCATACAAGAGGAATCTCTCGAAGTCGTCCTGGAAGCAGCAAGGAAAGGAACCATGTACATAGTGGATTGGAGATCTGCCAAACCATCCCTATGCATGCTGGCAAGGAGCAAGGAAGACTTATGCTGGGATTGGCACAGTAAGCTTAGCCATCTGAACTTCAAAACTATCAACAAGCTTACTAAGAGGAACCTTGTGGAAGGACTGCCCAAAGTTACGTTTCGAAAGGACAAGATTTGTGAGGCATGTCAACGTTGCAAACAGACCAAATCCTCTTTCAAAGCCAAAGCCGAGACATCATCTACTAGACCACTAAGTCTTCTCCATATGGACTTATTTTGCCCAGTAGACCCACCCAGCATGAGAGGAAGAAAGTACACTCTTGTGGTAGTAGATGACTACACAAGATTCACCTGGACCATGTTCTTAACCAGGAAAAGCGAGACAAAAGTTGCCTTACCAAACCTTCTGAAGCAGGTTCAAATTGAAAAGAATGTCTCGATACTAAAGATTCGGTCAGATCAAGGTGGAGAGTTCGTTAATCAAGTTATCGAGAGCTACTGCAACGAAAACGTATTCGTCATCAGTTGTCAGCTGCTCGAACGCCTCAACAGAACGGAGTTGCTGAAAGAAGGAACAGAACTCTCAAGGAAGCTGCAAGGACCATGCTCTCACAAGCTAACATATCTCAAGGATTTTGGGCAGAAGCAATCAACACAGCGTGCTATACCCAAAATCGGTCCTTGATCGTGAAAGGAGTTGGAAAGACTCCATATGAGTTGTGGAATGGAAGGAAACCGAATGTAAGCTACTTCTACACATTCGGGTGCAAATGCTATGTCCACAACAATGGGAAAACTCAACTAAGAACCTTTGATGAAAAGGCAGATGATGGAGTATTTCTGGGATACTCATCAACCAGTAAAGCTTTCAGAGTCTTCAACAAGCGAAGGTTGGTAGTTGAAGAATCCATACATGTCTCTTTTGATGATAGAGCATCAACAGATCAACCATCAAAGTCAATGGAAGCAGCTGAGGAAACTCAGTCGGAGTCAATCGAGAGAATAAACTCACCTCTCGATGGGAAGAAACCGATAGTTCGAGACGTAGCGGAACTCCAGTCAGAATCAGATGATGAAGAGCATAACAAGGAGAAAGCTCCTAACTCAGTTGATCCGATCCAGATCATAGATGCTCAACCCACATCTCAACCTTCAACGGAAGTATCAACTGAGGAGCCACAACCCGACCTAAGATGGCTGAGAAGTCACCCTGCTGATCAAGTGATTGGAGATGTACGTGACAGAGTTCGGACCAGATCAACATACAGAGAAAGCATGTTTGCTTGCTTTCTATCGCAAATAGAGCCTAAGGTGATCGATGAGGCTCTATGTGATCCAGATTGGGTGCAAGCCATGCAAGAGGAACTTCATCAGTTTGAACGGAACGATGTCTGGGAACTAGTTTCGAGACCTCATCATCAGAATGTCATTGGTACAAAGTGGGTTTTCAGAAATAAGATGAATGAGGATGGAGTCATTGTTAGGAACAAGGCCAGACTTGTTGCCAAAGGCTATTGTCAGGAGGAAGGAATAGATTTTGATGAAACCTTCGCTCCAGTGGCACGTCTCGAAGCCATACGCATCTTTCTCGCATATGCCGCCTTCAAAGACTTTAAAGTATATCAAATGGATGTCAAGAGTGCTTTTCTGAACGGACTTCTCGAAGAAGAGGTGTACGTTGAACAACCTCCGGGTTTCTTGAAAGACGTGGGAGCTGACAAAGTATACAAGTTGAAGAAGGCACTTTACGGATTAAAACAAGCTCCGAGAGCTTGGTATGACACCTTATCCTCTTTTCTACTTCAGTGTGGGTTCACCAAAGGCCTAGTGGACAAGTCATTGTTCAGAATAAAGGATGAGGATCACACTCTATTGGTGCAAATCCATGTGGACGATATCATTTTTGGAAGCACCAATCCAGACTTGTGCGAGAAGTTCTCCAGGTTGATGAAAGGGAAGTTCGAGATGAGCATGATAGGAGAACTCAACTACTTCCTTGGATTACAAGTGAGACAGCTTAAGGAAGGTATCTTCATCAATCAGGAGAAATACACCAAGGATCTGCTCAGAAAATACAACATAGAAGGGAAATCCTCTGTCAAAGTACCGATGGGAACCTCTCTACGTATCGATGTCGACAGTGAAGGTCGAGAGGTCGATCAAACTACATATCGAGGTATCATCGGATCTCTTCTTTATTTAACTGCTAGTAGACCAGATATATCCTTTGCAGTAGGTGTATGTGCTAGATTTCAGGCAAGTCCTAAGGAAAGTCACTTAAATGCATCTAAAAAGATCCTTAGATATCTCAAAGGTACGCAAAGTGTTGGACTTTGGTATTCGAGAGGTGGATCTTTCGAACTTATGGGTTATTCAGATGCGGACTTTGCCGGTTGCAAAATAGATCGAAAGAGCACATCAGGGACATGTCAGTTTCTAGGTGGAAGACTTGTCTCATGGTTTAGCAAGAAACAGCATTCGATAGCTACAAGCACCGCTGAGGCAGAATATGTAGCAGCTGGAAGTTGCTATGCTCAGGTTTTATGGATGAAGCAACAACTACTGGATTATGGTGTTGAATGTAAAGAGGTTAAGATCATGTGTGACAACACAAGTGCTATAGCTATCACTCAAAATCCAGTGTTACATTCAAGAACAAAACACATTGATATCAAGTATCACTTCATCCGAGATCATGTTGAGAAAAAGGATATAACTTTGGAATACGTTGCAACGGAGGAGCAACTAGCAGATATTTTCACAAAAGCGTTATGTGAAAATAGATTCTCTCAACTAAGGTTAGAATTGGGAATGATAGAATTGGGATGAATGGACAAATCTTATCTTCTTGTATTTAGTGCCATGAACTGTTTCGCATGTGAGGGGCGGTTTCATCAACTTTATGGCAGCTTTGGAGTTACACAGCATTGAATGGTCATTCATATGGCATCCCGTGACTCAACAGTGGTAACCTTTTTGGGCTATAAATAGAAGGGTTTTCTCATCAGTTTATGTCATCGACTTCTTCATGGAGAAGAAGAAAAGAAAAGACGATGTACCGTTCTGGTATAGAGGGAGAAAATCAGCAACGAAGTCCAAAGACTTTCAAGGAGAGAACTATCCAGAATCAACGAAGGGTGAACAGATTGCGGAGCTTCCTGATAATCCAAGCAAGCATCCTATTCCCATCCAAGGTGAATGGATCCCCAAATACGAGGAGATCCACAACGATGGGATACTGGAGTCAGGAGAAGAGTCTTGCACAAATGGGACTCCTACCGCTGCACTTTCTGGAAAAGGACCTCCCTCAACCAAATGGAGAACCAAGGGAAAGGGAGATGAAGCCTGTGAGGAAGGCAGCAGCGGAGAGAAGAACAAGAAGGGGAGTAGCCACCTCTAGTTCTGTTATTAGGAGAAATAGGACTTTAGATGGCTAGTTCTTGTTCTAACGATAGATTCCTATTAGGCTATCCAAGGCCAAACAAAAGTTTCTATGGAATCTATTAGGATATTGATTCATATGTAATGTTTTCGAAAATCACTAAATGAACTTAAGGAAATGTTCCAAGTGATATCTATTGATGAATCAGTTTTGTCTCCGTATCGCAATCTGTGTTCGAAAGGTAGTTCGAGAGGTACATGTTCAGTTTGCCTATCTGTGTTATGTCTCGAAGAAGGGTAGTTCGAGAGATCACTTCAAAAGATATCAAACTGACTATCTACGTATCTCTAGATGGAGGAATAAGGAGGGTTAGGGATCGATCACTCAGGGGGAAGATCCTTAACCACAGGAATGCTCAGATGGAGGAATAAGGAAGTTTAGGGATCAATCTCTTTATATCCCACTATCCAAAACCGTTTTATATCTTACCAAAATACCCTTACCATATCTTACATACATAACCGTTATAAAGGGCATTTCTGACCTTTAAATTCTTTTAAATTAACCGGGATCCCTTTTCGGGTCAAGCTCTTAACCCTACCCATGTATCCAACCCGAATCCACATGATATAAAAGCCAAATTCTTCTTCCTTACCCGGATTCAAGCTCAAACCGAATACCCAAAACCCCCAAATCCTAAACACTGTACACATTCCCTCCAAAACCTCAAATCTGTCAACCATGGCGTCCGAATCCTCCACATCAACCTCATCTTCCGACGCATATCAGAGGGAGTTGCGACACATTCGCACTCAGATCAAACAAGTCAAGGCGGGGAGTATCCTTGACAAAAACGGCTTCATCACCCACTCGTCAAATCCAAAAATGGCGGAGAGAGTCCTGAAAAAGTTTGAGAAGGCAGGACTAATGAAATACATGACGCACAACTACCAAACCATTCATGAACTCGACTTTACTGAATGGTTCGCAAATGCCAAGGTCACGAAGGGCAAAATAGAGAGTCGGTTCAATGAGATTGATATCACGACCTCTGTTGGTGACCTCAGAGCGGCATTCGACTTCGCGACGTCGGAGGAAGCAGTCCAGCACCTCTCGGATTACGACTTGGACAAGCAAGCCTTTTGGGATAAAATCCGACTAGAGACTGCACCGCCCAGAGCATCCTCTGCCCTCCGCAAGTTCCACCTAAAGGAGAGGTTTGTTCTTGCTGCCGACCTAATAATGAAATTCGTGCTCGGCAAAGTGTCTGGAACTGACGAAATCAATCTGGACATCCTCAAAATCCTCCACGCCATCTGGAACAACAACAAAATGGACTGGGAACATACCATCTTCAATTTTCTTCAACAGCAGGTGCAAAGCTCAGTCTCCAACACCAACCTGACGATCAGTAAAAAGGTTGGTTTCGGTTTTGTTGTTCAATATCTTCTAAGTTTGAAGGGCTTAGAACTGAGGGAAGGGCGAGAGATTCATCGGAATACCTATATGGGTAGGACGAAATCTCAAGCTCCAAAGGCTAAAGGTG
>NC_044927.1:10875259-10911062 GCF_003576645.1 Ipomoea triloba
CGGCTTATGCACCATGCCTTTCATACGCTGTTTGGTCATGTGAAATTGCTGAAAGTGAGGTTTCTTCCAGAACTTGTGATTTGATGACCAATTCTCACTAGATGGATAGAGTCTTCCTTTCTCCATCCGTGAGTTCCTAACTATGTGGATCTCAGACCTTCCATATTTGCCTTGAGGCGCATTATATGGAGTGTAGCTCTTTTTGTACTTGGAATGGCCTTGCGAGAGATAGCAAGGTGATCTCTCGATATTGTTTACCCGGCCATTCTTCGTAGCTTTCCTATACTTTCCATTGCTGGTGTATAGGGACGGTTTATGAATAGCTACTCTGGTCTTTTCTGTTGGTCCTTTATGACCTTTATTTGGTTTGGGTTGAGATCCTCCATTTCTTGAAGTTCCCAAACCGTTGGTCTGTTTATTTCTCGAGAGATGGTCTCGATGGAACCCTAGACCGGTTCTATCACTTTTAGGTCTGTGATCATTCACCATTTTCTCCATAGCTTTGGAGGNAGATGGATAGAGTCTGCCTTTCTCCATCCGTGAGTTCCTAACTATGTGGATCTCAGACCTTCCATATTTGCCTTGGGGCGCATTATATGGAATGTAGCTCTTTTTGTACTTGGAATGGCCTTGCGAGAGATAGCAAGGTGATCTCTCGATATTGTTTACCCGGCCATTCTTCGTAGCTTTCCTATACTTTCCATTGCTGGTGTATAGGGACAGTTTATGAATAGCTACTCTGGTCCCTTTTGTGGGTCCTTTATGATCCTAATTCGGTTTGGGTTGAGATCCTCCATTTCTTGAAGTTCCCAAACCGTTGGTCTGTTTATTTCTCGAGAGATGGTCTCGATGGAACCCTAGACCGGTTCTATCACTTTTAGGTCTGTGATCATTCACCATTTTCTCCATAGCTTTGGAGGAATTAGTGTATGATGCTATAACCTTTCTAAGATCATTTTCTGTGATCTCTCGAGTTTTGCACTCTTTAGTTAGTAGGATTACTTTAGCTTCTAACTCACTTACTTTGAGAGTTAGCTCTGAATTCTCTTTCGAGACGTTCTTAAGCATATCTCTTTCAGCAGTTAGCTTGCTGTTTTCTTCCTTGATTTTGGCATGAGTGCTATTAGCGACTGCGAGATCCCTTTTGATTTTGGCATGAGTGCTATTAGCGACTGCGAGATCCCTTTTAATTTTGGCATGAGTGCTATTAGCGACTGCGAGATCCCTTTTAATTTTGGCATGAGTGCTATTAGCGACTGCGAGATCCCTTTTAAATGTTTCAAGCATCTCAAAGGGATCTTCATCGCTTCTGAAAGAAGAACAACGAGACGTAGAAGTAGAGCAGCGAGATGTGGAAGTAGAGGTTACCTCATTGTCAATGGACATTAGGCATTGACTCTCTTCTTCCTCGGTGTATAAGCAGATGAGTTCTCTCTCATCTTCTGAGCTGCTGCTGCTTTCATTGGAGCTCGACGTCTCGGACTCCTCGATTGTTCTCTCGAGTTCCTCAGCAGCAAGCGCCTTTCTGCGCAAATGTTTCTTTGAATCTCCCTTGAAGCCACTTTGTGCTGGCTTCTCTTTGGATTCCTCCTTTCTCCTGGAATCCCTACCTTCTTGGCCTTGATATTTACTTACCATAGGGTAAGGACAGTCAGCCTTGAAGTGCCCCGGTCTCCTGCAGTTGTAGCATAGACCTTGATCTTCCTCCTCCATTCTTCTGGATGTGTATCTCTCATTTTTCCTTCTTGAGGAGGAAGGTGAACTTGTATTGCTTTCCGGTGTCTTCTTCATGAACTTCCTGAATTTTCTTATGAAGAAAGCAAACTATTCGTCAGATAAAAAATCAGTGGGATTAGGATCTGACCTTGAGGAGGTGGTTGGTTGGTCCGCAACCAGTGCCACATTCCGTCTGTCCACCACGTCCTCATCTCTCGGAAACATCTCAAATTCGAAGGCTTTGAGATCTCTGAACAGTTGGTCGGTTGTGGTGTTCTTCAAATCCCTGTGATCACGCATTGTGATCACCTTCATTTCCCACTCCTTGGTAAGGCCTCGTAAGACCTTCAGGTTTAGCTCCTTTTGTGAAATCTCCTTCTCGAGATCACTGATCTCTGTTGATAGCTTCATGAAACGAGATTCCATGCTGTCGATGCTTTCCCCTGGCTTCATCTTGAAGTCCTCGAACTTCTTCATGGCCACGGTGAGCTTGTTCTCCTTTTCCTGTTCGTCACCTTCACCAATTAACATCAAAGTGTCCCATACCTCTTTCGCCGTTTTGCACTTTCTTACTTTTGGGAAGATGGTTTCGTCTATAGCTCTGAAGAGAATATCCTTGGCAATGTTGTCCANACCCTGGTCAAGAGGGTTGCCTTGCCAAAAAGGGCTAAGAAAGCCAAAACCATCGCCATCACTCAGATTCGAGAGATAACACCCTCAGCTATCCAAGTACCATTCGAAGACAGGGCACAAGCCCAGGGGGAACCTCAGGCTACACTGGCCACTAAGGTTGAGAGAGTGCCCCCTACCAGGTCTCAGTCAGGAGCTTTACCTGTAAGCCTACATGCTGATAATGATGCTGAGGGTGCTGATGAGTCTGTGGTTGAGCCTCGAGAAGAGGTTCGAGAGATTGAAGGTACTGGGATCAGTGATCCAGTACAGACAGAAGTTGAGGAACCACGAGAGGTGGTTAGAGAGATAACAGTGGAAGTTGCATCGGCAACAGAAATCCTGTCTGCTAACTCTGATGAGCTGAATGCTGAAATCACCTCCCAGTTGGATCAAAGTACTGAAAATATGTCTAGCNCTGAAATCACCTCCCAGTTGGATCAAAGTACTGAAAATATGTCTAGCTTGGATGACTTCTCCAGAGTGCTTCGATGGATCAACTGGAGAACAGGTCCGATTGATCAACTGGTTTCGAGAGAAGCAGATATGGTGGCTGAGGAGGACTTTGCTTTAAATTGGTTAAACCTCACTGCAATCCCAGCCAATGAACTTCTGAATCTTGCCCATGAGATGCACGTAACCAGGAGAAATCTTGGTTGATCTGACAAGGGAAAGGGCATAGCTGTTGATGCGCAAGAAGCTGAAGCCGAGCCTGTAGTGGATCCTGAATTAGAAGCTCAATTTCAAGAAGATATCAGGCTCGCCACTGCATTATCCTTGGGACATCAAGTAGAGGATACGAGAGGTCCAGGAGAGACCTCTGGGATTGCTCGAGATGATTCTGAGAACCCAATACCAACAGCCGCAATCCCCTTGTCCCAAATAAATTTCTCTGCTCTGGACGAACAGGTAGCAGCTTCGAGAGGTGAATCTGAGACCTCTGAAGCACTTGAGGTGGCTCCCAACACTGTTCTTCTTTTGCCACCACCTGAGTCCACACCCTCAAACGACACCGATGAAGCACAGACAGTTCGAGAGGGTGAAATACCGTTGCTCCAACTCCCAGGTTTTCCCATCGATATGGAAAGGGAAAGGTGGAGTGCACCAGCTGCTCCTGAAACAATAGTGATTCCTGACTCACCTGAGCAAGCTGAGGTACAATCTGATGAGCAACGAGAGCAAAATGTCCCAAGTCCTGCTGGTTCGAGAGGTACTGAGGAGAACGATGCGACCATCGAAGGTGGAAACAAGGAAGCACCTGTCGACACTTCGTCTCCAACCTCACCAGCAGATGACCAAGTTCCCAGCACTAGTTCGAGAGATCACGCTGAGGGGGAACTTCTATTGGATGGAAACCGGGAAGTATCCAATACCGAAGATCCCTCCCTGGCTGATCCAATCTCAACAGTCGCTGAAGCTGAGGCTCCAGGTTCGAGAGGTGAAGAGCAAGAAGTGATCCATCCCTCAGGTGGAAACCGGGAAGCGCCTGACATGGAGCTACCTTCGCGCTCTGAACCCAGCGTCCCTACGACCCCTCAGACACTCAATCGAGAGGTGGACTCGCAACTGCAAGTCATGGGTGGAAATCTGGAAGCACCCAAGTCCCCTCCGATAAAAGGTACTTCTCACTTCTCTTCTTCTACTTCTGACTATGATCAACAGGCCGAAGAAGCCTTCATTGGCGCTGTTGTCCGCAATGTTGCAATGCCTGCTACTGGCACAAGTGAATCCCAAGGCCGTCATGCAGAACTTCTCGAACAGGCAGTATGGGCTGAGGATGCAGCACGGAAAGCTGCAGATGAAGCTGCTGTAGCTCGAGCAGAGGCTGCAGGTGCGAGAGCTGAATTAGCTGAGATACGAGCAGAGCTTCGAGCCTTCCAATACTCTAGTGAGCTTCGACAGGACGTAATCAAAGCACTACTCGATGATCTGTCGAACCAAGTGCCTGCCCAACTTCAAGCACTCTTCGAAGGCATGTCCACCCTCCTTTCCCGCACAGATGATGCCACCAAGGGGGAAAATACTCAGGAAAGGACATCAACAATCAGCAAGAAGAAAAGATCAGCAAGTGAACCAGCTGGACCTCCTCCAAAAGTCCCAAAGACAATAAGCAAGGCAGTGGAGGAAGCCAAGAGGAAGGAGGATCTAAGGGTTCAGCGCACAAAAGAATTAGAGAAGCGAAGAGAAGAAGACAGAGAAAGAAAAAGGAAAAGGCAAGAACAACAAACAGAGAAAGAAAGAAAAGATGAACAAAAGATGATCGCCTTCAAGTTCGGAAATAGAGAAGACACCGAGCAAAGCCTCGTCCATCAGATCTTCAATCTGGTGAAGTATGTTGGAATGTCTCTTCACAGCAACATGTCTCCAGAAGAATGTATCTACTGGTGGAAAAATGAAGTAATTGAAGGTGAGTTTGTTGGGGAGGCTTTCAGAAACTACCTATTATTCCATGTCACAGATGATTATCTGAGTTTGGTAGACACAAAAAACCCCATCAAGACACGAGAAGCAATCAACAAGAAGATTCGAGCAAACAAGAAGTAAGCTCTCGTAGTCCATAACTCTTTCTTGATCATCTCTGATTGTTCTTGATCTCTTTTTCTTCTAATTTATCTTTTCTGCTAAAGTTTTGTAAAACATTCCCGTTATGTTAATAAATATATATCTTTTGCTGGGGTGTTGCGTGAGTTCTTACTTCATGCTTTAGCAGATTAGCTCACTTGTCAAACTTACCGTATGCGCTGAAAATAAAATCAATGTTTTTTTTCTTGCTAATCAGTCATACGAGTAAGTATAAGTGTTGGCATCATCAAAAAGGGGGAAATTGTTAGGAACATAATGTATTAGGTTTTGATGATACCAAAATGTATCTTAGAATCCCCTAAGTCTCGAAAGATAGGAATCAATGTAAGTTCGACAAGTAAACTAAGAGCGAAAATACAACCGGGTAACTTGAGCTCAACTCGGAAAATATTTAAGCTTAAGGTAAACTTGTGTGAACATCTTAGAAAGTCTCATGTTGTAATCCTATAGATAGATCAGAAGAAGGCACGGGACAACACTGGAGGAATAAGGGTCTGCGAGACATCAACTAAGTCTCGAGACATAAGCAGAGTCCGAGAGATAGGATCTCTCGATACAACAACCCAGTTCGAGACATAAGCAGAGTTCGAGAGATAGATCTCTCGATACATGGGGATCAAGACATCAAACAATCGAGACATCATTCTTGGTCTCGATAAACCGACATTTCTCCAAAAGGCTGAATGATGGTCAGGAAGCATGAATAAAGTTTGGAGAAAAAGAATATCATGGAGATAAAATATTAAGGAGGTGCCAGAAGTGGATGCCACATCAGAATTCCACAACAAACGGATAGAAGGTGCACTAATCCAAAATCGGTCTTATTCCCTAGAACGAGGATCAATGGGAATTTAAAAAGAGTAACTTTTACCAAAAGTAGCAAGTGGAGCATGGACTCAAGAAAGTGGATTATGGAATATCCACTACCAAACAAAAGGTTCAAGTTACAAGACCACCACTCCATGAAAAATGCTGAAAAGATGCAAGTCCCATACACAGCATGGGAGACAAATTTCAAACGGAATAATTTTCCCTCCAACGGAATTATTCCTTAACTCTCATATAAAAAGGACGTGAAGACACAAGTAAAGAAAAAAGGGGGAAGTCTTGGTCAGAAGAAGTGAGTTCATTCTGAAAATCTTAAGAGGTGTCTATTTCAAACGTTCAAGTGCCTGAGCTCAATCCGGAATATCATCCTGATATTCAAAATAGCGAGAAAACACATCTTAGTGTTTGAGAGAGTTACAAAGCTTAAACTGCTATACATCTAGAAGGTGACCGAAGCTGCTCTACATCGAAGTTGATTCAACGACAGCTTTTGGTCAGATTGGAGCTTGTTACACTCAATTGTGACAACCAAAGGTCCTTGCTTTGGATTAAGCAAGAAGAGGCGGAGTAACCTGGCAGCTATCTAGTGAAGATCCTGAGGCTTGAGGCGGGCTTGGTGATCAAAGCTCAAGTGCTCGAGAGGTGGAGTAACTGGAAGCGGGGAGAAAAACCTGAGGAGAGGCGGAGTAACCTGGGAGCTGTCTTGTGAAGATCCTGAGGCTTGAGGCGGGCTTGGTGATCAAAGCTCAAGTGCTCGATAGGTGGAGTAACAAGAAGCGGGGCGAAAAACCTGAGGCTTGAGGCGGGCTTCGTGATCAAAGCTCAAGCGCTCGATATTGTACTAAAAAGGGAAGTTTTAGTGCAATCCTTCCAGTGAGTTTCTGGAAGAAGAGTGGATGTAGGCGGGTTGGCCAAACCACTTAAAAAATCTCTCTCGCATTTACTTTCTGCTTTTATCTCTCGCTATCTAACTCTCGAACTGCACTGCATATAACCACACTTCTCGAACTAACTCAAACTCGTGCTAATTAAAAGGGGATAACCTTTCCGCTGCGCATAAAACTTTGTCTTCATCTTGTGAGGTATCGGACCTAAACATCCTAAGTCCAATACACACGAGAAGTCGAAAAAGATTTGCAAAATCTTATACAAGTCTATTCACCCCCCCCTCTAGACTTGTACCCCATCCCCTTGGGACCAACAAACTGTGCTTCAAGAGGTAACCATCATGTCAACTAAAATCTATTTTCACGCTCTCAATCTATGATATTAATTGGTGTATTGGAATCCTGAGAAATTCTTTGCTGCTTAGCCTATTGTTGTTGTCTGTGAGTTATTTTGATGGATTTATGAACTTGTGTTCTTGATCCTTTGCATATTGATGTTTATGAACATTTGTTGGTATGGATTCCCTGTTTATTTGGATTCTGGGAGTTGTAATCTGAACAATCTGATCCTATTTTTGTATTCTGGAAATGAACATTGCTTATTCTGTCTGATCTGGTCTGGGAGGGGTTGGATCACACTTACGGAGGACCCTAACAGTACAATGTGTCCCGTGGGAGCCTTCCGCAAGTGTGAGGCGGTGAGGAGTGGCGGAGGAGAGAGTTCCACCAGGGAGCTTCGTCTCCTTATTACGGAAGGGGGTGGCGGAGGGGTGAGTTCCGTTACGGCGTTCCGCCAAGTGTAACGATGTTTCAGTTCCAGTAAACTGTTTGTGATCTTTTGGTCTGGTTATTTCACCTTTGTTTCAGAATGATTGTTTGAGTATTTTGTTGAGTGTTTTACCTCTCTTGGTTCATTATATGAGTCTATTTGGTTGGTTGAATCCTTGATTGTATTCCCTGGGAGTTAGTTGTGTTCACAATCTGAGATGAGCACTGTGAGTGGTTAGTTCTTGGGTTGAGTCTGAGGTTGGATATGGAGTGGTGGATCTTTGAGTATATTTGGGGTTATTGAGGGTGAAGTAATCATGGGCATGACTTGCCTCTGTGTATTTGGGCACTATTTGCCTCTGTATATTTGGGCACTATTTGCCTCTGTGTATTTGGGCACTATTTGCCTCTGTATATTTGGGCACGATTTGCCTCTGTGTATTTGGGCATTCATTTGCCTCTGTGTTTGTGTTTTTGCCCCTGTGAAATAGCTTCGGGTTTGGTGATTGGTGTGACAGACGGTACTTTGCTTGGAAGTTAAGGTCTTGTGCTTATCCTTGGGTTGTGGTCCGTTTGGTTTCTTATTTGATTCTTGAGTTGTATCGTATCTCGTGGATTATTGGTTATTCTTTGATATATTCTGGTTTGGTTGTTTCTTATGAGTATTCTATTGAATTCTTGATTCGGTTGATATTCTGTGATAGACTTATTGTCTTGTGCAATTCGATTGGATATTGGTATTGTTGGAAAGTCTTTGGTTTATTGCTCATTCAGGGTGTTGTTGTTGAGTATCCGTTTTAAATACTAAACAGTTCGTTGGTGTGTATATTCTATATGGGTGTGTAAACCTATTTACAACTTACTATATATATGTATGTCCTTGCGGGTGTGAATGGTGGTTGCTTAGCATTCTTTTGCTAACAGTTTCTTACATGTTTTCCAGGTATGGAATAAGTATAAGCGAGAGCGCATTAGAGCTTATCTTTATGAGGCGGCTTAGACTAGTTTATGATGTTTAGACTTTATGTTTTGGGTCTGTGTGCCTATGTTGAGATTCTATGTACTCTTGGTTAGATTGTTGTTATGATGACAATGTTTTGAGGATTTATACTTTATGCAGTTCAGTTTGAGTTTCGGTTAGCCTGTGCATCTAGGCCGTATTTTCTTACCCAGATGTGGCATGATACCCCTTAGGTTATAAATCGCTTCCGCTATGTTGTGTTTGATAGTTGAGATAGGCAGCTTTTGTGTTAAAGTTTAGCTATCTCAGCTTGTGAAAGGTTGGGGTGTCACAGTTGGTATCAGAGCCGGTGTTGAGGTCTAAATAGAGATCCTAGGGTTTGAAATCTGAGACTCTAGGGCCTGATCAGTAGGAATTAAGGTGTTCAAGAATCCTAGGATGTGTGAATTCTAGGAATCGCGGTGAGAACACGCCTTGTTTGTTTAAGTTATTTGTGCTTTTGTTAATCTTGTTGTTTGTAGCTGTTGCAGCTTGCGAGCGCGCTGATTGCTATTTTCTGCAAGCGCACAGAGTCAATCACAGTATAAATTCGTGTGATTATAGTGATGATTGCTCCATTTATATCCTAATACTCCGTCGAGCTACTAGGTTGTATTCAATTAATTGTGATCATCCGTCGATATCTCACCAACATTAATTGAACCCATTAAACAACAACCAAAACTCACCACAAATACCTAAAGCTATGTCTAGTTTAGGTCAAGTGTGTTTATCTTACGAGGTCCAGGTTCATAATTCACCTGTCAGTTCTTCTTATAAACCCTAAAAAGGGAAATATGCAATGGCCAATCGCACAAACCACAACTAAAAAACATAAGATAAATATAATCACAATTCAACTATTTAATTGAAATTAGAAGAATCAACACATGAAGGATAGTCAATTAATCGAAACCTAGGTTAATCCAAATACCTAATTAAAACTTTAGCCACTAATCATAATTAAATGCATAAACTGTTCAAGAAATTTAGCATATCAAAAGAAAATATTAATCTGAAAATTTAATCTAACAAAAAGCAAGAGTAAAAGTAGAGACAGAAGAAAGAAATTCAAGCCTAAAGGAACGAGAGCCGCGTCCTAAGCTCGGAAATCTCCTGCGGTGAGGTCTCGAATCTCTTCTCCTCTTCGTTGGAATTTCCTCGCCTATGATCCTACGTCCGTACCAAGCTGCTGCTCCTCCTTCCGTCCTTTCTCTTCGTCCTCTCTATTTCCGCCAGAGCCGAAAATGTATACACTTCAAATAAGATGGGCTTTTTGCTTCGTCATTTTTTTGTTTCTGCAAACCCCCAAATTAATTCCCTTTTCCTTCCTCTAGTTTGTTGTAGTGATGCCCTCAAAGTTAATTAATTCCCCTTTCTTTTTTTCTTAGTCTGTTGCGTAGAAACCAAATTAATTTTCCTTCTTTTCTCTTTTGTTTGTTGAGTGCTGCCAAGTCCATCGAAGACAAATTAAATTAAATTAAAGATAATTATAACCTAATGACCCAACTTAATTAAACCTAATTATTAAAACACTTAATTAAAAACTAAATGTATAAAGCTAGCAAATAACTTTAATCATAAAGTTAAAATTAAATCTTTATTTATATTAATAAAAATGCAACATTAGCCTAATACTTATTAAAACCAATCTAAACTAGTAACTTATAAATAAATATAATATTTATAATAAGACCAACACTAAACTTAATTTATTTATGCAAAACACTTATTAAAATTACTATAAAAATGTCTAGAAATTAAGCTTATCAAACTTCCCCACACTCAAGGTTTTGTTTGTCCCCAAGCAAACTTATGCAATGAAATAAAACTACCAACCATAACCATGTCAACTAGGCATTTAATTCAAGAGAATTGGTAAACACATAATACTTCATGAGAGTTCAAAGTCATATGCACACAAGACAATAGAGAATAGTAGTCCTCACGGTTGTTCACTCAATCCCTCATATATACGTAACTATGTAACTATGTAAGAAGGGTACACACCATCCTCTATTGAGAGTGCACTTGCCATAGGCTTGCTTGTCCACCAAAACTCCACTACCAAAATTATATGAAAAACACGAGTCAAAAGGTCTTTATTTCTTGGTTGTAACGGGGCCAAGGGTATGTGGTTTAAGAAAGAAAGGGTATAAGGGATAGCAAATAAAGTCCAAGGAATCAGTAGAGCCACAATTCCACCATATCAAGAGCAAGAACTTGTATTCTACCAATAAAACACTTTCTCACCAAAACAAGTCATCACTACTTCATTCTCCCTTTTTACTTTCACTTATAAATTCACCAAACATCTCAAAACGTTCATCTTTTTTCATTGGTTTTCTGTTTTTTTCTTTTTCTTTTTTTCTATTTTTTTTTCATTTTTTTTTGATAAAACTAAAGAAATAATTCTTTATTTCCACACAACCCTCAATGGTACTCTTCCCAATTTTTTGTATATTCATAGGGAAAGATAAACAAATTATTCAAAAATTTCAACCTTCCTCACATTCCCATAATCATCAACCTTCTATACTATCATGCCCTCATTACTCATAAGTCATAAATCATTTTAAGAGCAAAATGAGCACAAAAGTTCTGGGCTAACAAGAGTTTACAACCCACTTTTTTTCCGTTTTTCACCCCCTTTGATCACAAACAATTCCTCACCCAAATCAAACAGGCTATACAATCACCTTTCAACTCCAATCTCACCCATACTTCATCACTTTTGATCATCTTGCACAGATAAATGAAATAATGACATCCACTGACCTAAGGACGGGTTAAGAGGCTTCTTTTTATGAGCTGAGGTTCTTTGGGATTGGCTAACGAAGAAAAATGTCTCATTCATTTTAAAGCTCAAAATGGTTCACTATGGGAAAATAGCATGTATAAGGATGTGGTCATATGTAAGGCTTTAAGGCTAAATCCTAATGCCTTAATCATTCTCGTGCCATCACATAACATGTAGCTCTGTAATGGTATGAAGCAAGTTCTAGAAGTAACACAATCAAAGAGGGAAAATAAACACTCAAAAATGAAAATAAGCTGCAGTGGGCAACCTCTAGGCTCAAAAGCTCACGGTGTGACAGAGATTCATTGATATTATGCATCCCCAAGATACTAGAACTTATCTCCCAATCAACATGGTCATTAGATGGCATTTTTTAAACTTTATTTTGCTGAAAAATTGCAGAAAAATGAATGAAATGCTGCTGAAAATCTCAAAAAAAAAATGTTGAAAATGTTGCAAACAAAATGCAGAAACTTGCAGAAATTTATCGCAGAAAATTGCAGACAAATAGAACAAAATGTAGAAAATGCAGATTTTTTTTTTTGAATATTTTGCTGCAGAAACAGAAAACATCTCCTAAACTTTCCATTCCCCACACTCAAACTCAACATTGTCCTCAATGTTAATTAGAAAACAGGTACGAGAAAACGCAGTAAATAGAAAACTCCCCTGTTAGTGGTCAAATGGAGTCGAGAGTGATCGTTTCAAGACAAGCCACGGTTTCCCCTTCTTTGTAATGCTTGAGTCGTTGTCCATTGACTATGAACGGTCTCTTCTCATCTCCTTCAATCTCTATGGCCCCATATGGATGAACTTTAGTGATCACAAAAGGACCTGACCATCTAGACTTCAATTTCCCTGGAAAAAGTTTAAACCGTGAGTTAAATAATAAAACTTTTTGCCCAACTTCAAACTCTCTTCTCAAGATTTTTTTATCATGCCAAGCCTTGGTTCGTTCCTTATAAATGCGTGCATTCTCATAGGATTCATGGCGTATCTCATCTAACTCATTCAGCTGTAGTAATCGTCTCTCACCTGCAGCTTTCAAATCAAAATTTAATGTTTTAACTGCCCAATAAGAACGATGTTCTAATTCAACAGGAAGATGACACGATTTACCATAAACTAGCCTATAAGGTGACATCCCTAAGGGTGTCTTATAAGCTGTTCTATATGCCCATAATGCATCAAGTAATTTCAAAGACCAATCCTTCCTAGATGAAGTAACTGTTTTTTCCAAGATTCTTTTAAGTTCACGGTTAGAAACCTCTACTTGACCACTTGATTGAGGATGATATGTAGTCCCGTGCTTGAGATGACAACCGTATTTAAACAACAAGGCTTTAAATTGAGAGTTCTTAAAATGCACTCCATTGTCACATATAAAAGCTCTAGGAACACCGTAGTGTGAGAAAAGATATTTAACAAATTTAACTACACTACTAGCGGTGTTATTAGGTAATGCAATTGCCTCTACCCATTTCGAGACGTAATCAACAGCTACCAATATATAAGACTTACCATGAGAAGGTGGAAAAGTCCCATAAAATCTAAACCCCAAACATCAAAAAGTTCTACCTCAACGATTCCATGTTGAGGCATTTCATGTCTCCTCCCAATTGTACCTGTACGCTGGCATCTATCGCATGCCATGACATAGCTATGTGCATCCTTGAATAAAGTTGGCCAATAAAATCCACTTTGTAAGACTTTAGCAGCAATTTTGTTACCTCCGTGATGTCCACCATATGGAGAAGAGTGACAATGATGAAGTATTTGGACCATCTCCTCTTCAGGTACACATCGCCTAACAATCCCATCAGCACATCTCCTAAAGAGCAGCGGTTCATCCCAAAAATAGTGCTTGATTTCTGAAAAGAACTTCTTTCTCTGGTAAGTATTAAAATCATGTGGAACAATGTTAGCAACCACGAAGTTAACAAAATCAGCAAACCAAGGTACAACATTATCTCTAATGAACCATAATCTCTCATCAGGGAACTCATCATTTATGAACTCTTGAACATCAGATTTTTTCATATGCTCTAACCTTGACAAGTGGTCAGCCACCAAGTTTTCAGTTCCTTTCTTATCTCTAATTTCTAAGTCAAATTCTTGCAATAACAAAACCCATCGGATTAATCTAGGTTTAGAATCTTTTTTAAGAAATAAATACTTAATGGTTGAATGATCTGTGTAGACAATTACCCTTGATCCAACAAGATAAGAGCGAAATTTGTCAAGAGCAAAAACAATGGCTAAAAATTCTTTTTCAGTAGTTGCATAATTATTTTCAGCATCATTTAATACTTTACTTGCATAACAAATCACATGCAACTTTTTATTTCTTCTTTGTCCTAAAACAGCACCTAAAGCAAAATCACTCGCATCACACATAAGTTCAAAAGGTAAAGTCCAATCAGGTGCAACCATAATAGGGGCTGAAATTAAAGCTTGTTTAAGACTATTGAAAGCCTTTGAACATGCATCATCAAACACAAAAGGGGCATCTTTAACCAACAAATTACAAAGAGGTTTGGCAATCTTAGCAAAGTCTTTAATGAACCTCCTATAAAAACCAGCATGACCTAGAAAACTTCTAATAGCTCTTACCGAAGAAGGGGGAGGTAACTTTTCAATAACCTCAACTTTAGCACGGTCTACTTCTATCCCTTTAACCGAAACTTTATGACCTAACACAATACCTTCAGGTACCATAAAATGGCATTTTTCACAATTAAGCACAAGATTTGTCTCTTCACAACGCTGCAAAACACGCTGCAAGTTAGCTAGACAAGTATCAAAACAAGAACCAACTACTGAAAAATCATCCATAAAAATCTCAATAATGTCCTCAACCATATCAGAAAAGATTGCCATCATACATCGCTGAAATGTAGTAGGTGCATTGCATAAACCAAATGGCATCCTTCTATATGCAAAAGTACCATATGGACAAATAAATGTAGTTTTTTCCTAGTCCTCAGGGGCAATGGGGATTTGAAAATAACCTGAATAGCCATCTAAAAAACAATAGTATGCATAGCCAGCTAGCCGTTCTAGCATCTGGTCAACAAAGGGTAAAGGGAAATGGTCTTTACGGGTAGCTGCATTTAGCTTCCTATAATCTATACATACTCTCCAACCTGTGACAGTTCTAGTGGGAATCAACTCATCTTTATCATTTTTAACAACAGTGATACCACCCTTTTTAGGAACAACTTGCACAGGACTAACCCATGCACTATCAAAAATGGGATAGATAATACCTGCATCAAGAAGCTTGTGAATTTCAGCACGTACCACTTCTTTCATGTTAGGATTAAGGCGCCTTTGACTTTCCACACTAGGGGTATAATTTTCTTCCATCAATATCCTGTGCATACAAACTAAGGGACTAATCCCCTTAATATCAGCAATAGACCACCCTAAGGCAATATTAAATTGCCTCAATATTCTCATTAGTTTTTCTTCTTCTGCAGGGAGCAAATTAGCATAAATAATAACAGGAAAAGTATCATTTACACCCAAAAAAACATATTTCAGATGTGATGGAAGTGGTTTAAGTTCAAGTTGAGGTGGTGTTTCATTAGAAGGGAGTGGAAAAGGGTTGCCCCTACCTAAATCTTCATATTTTCTACTAAGATGTGTAAGCAAATAACCCTGACCTTCTAATCTCATCAAAGACTCAACAAAATCTGATTCTTCCTCTTCCATTTTTATACTAAGTGCAAGACATGCTTCTAATGGCTCACTAAACGAATGCTTAACAAATGCTTCTTTTGAAAGTTTCTCAATAGCATCAACAAAATGACATGATTCATCAAAAGATGGGAACTTAACAGCTTTAGAGATAGAGAATTCTTCTTTTTCTGTTCCTACTCTAAAAATCAACTTCCCTAAAGGCATATCAATTATTACTCCTCCTGTTAACAAAAATGGCCTACCAAGTATAAGGGATGTATCTGTATCATTACCCATGTCCAAAATCAGAAAATCAGCAGGAAAGTAGAATTTACCAACTTTTACCAAGATATCCTCCACTACTCCCTGCGGGTACTTGACTGATCTATCAGCAAGTTGAAGAGAGATTGTTGTTGGCTTCATTTCAGCTATTCCCAACTTCTTGAAAAGAGTTAAAGGCATAAGGTTTATACTGGCACCTAAATCACATAAGCATTTATCAACAATAGTATTACCAATAGTGCAAGGAATAGAAAAACTTCCTGGATCCATTAGCTTAGGAGGTAATTTGCTTTGTAAAATAGCACTACACTCCTCATTTAGATGCACAGTAGCAAACTCTTCCAGTTTCTTTTTATTAGACACAATTTCCTTAATATACTTGGCATAAGATGGCATATTGGCAAGTGTTTCTGCAAAAGGAATATTAATTTGCAATTTTTTAAAAACCTCTAAAAATCTTTTAAAGTTATTGTCCTGATTCCTCTTTTGTAGCCTTTGTGGATATGGAATGGGGGGTACATAAGGTTTTACTATAGAGGAAATAGGGTTTTGATCACTAGAACCCTCTTTAGGCAATTGCTCTCTTTCTTTATCAGTTTCTTTTTCAACCCTCATGGGTTCTTTTTCTTTCAAAACTTCATTCAACATCTTACCACTTCTCAAAGTGACAGCCATAGCTCCTTCGCTAGGGTTTATTTCAGTGGCACTAGGAAACTTACCTCGATCTTTTTCTGCAACCAATTTAGCTAACTAACCTACTTGCACCTCTAAATTATGAATGGATGCTTGGCTGGACTGGGCAACTTTATCAATCTTTGCATCTAGCTTCTTCATCATAGTATCCTGGCTAGCCATGTATTGCATGAACATCTCCTCTAGTTGAGGCTTCTTTTCCTGAGTAGGAAGTTGAGGTTGTTGTGGTGCAGGTGGCTGCTGGAAGGGTCTGTATTGCTGATGCTGAGATCCTGATGGCCCTGGTTGCTGAAATCTAGGTGGTCCCATTGACCTTGCATTACCTTGATCTCTCCATGAGAAGTTAGGGTGATTTCGCCAACCTGGATTATATGTATGGGAAAACGGATCATTTCTTGGTGGTTGCCTCCCCATATTAGATCCCATGTAATTTGCCTCTTCATAAGATGGTTGCGATGACTCTGCATTCATACAAAAAGAAGAGTTATGACCATATGTATTGCAATAAGCACAAAATTCTCTATTCGAATTATCGCGAGTCATCAACAAGTTAATCTGTTTAGTCAATTCAGCTACTTGTGTTGTCAACTCAGACTGTGTGCTAATTTCATGCACAGCAGCTCTTCGACCTCTCACTGCTTTTTGTCTAGAATTACTAGCTAGACTCTCAAAGATAGCTTGTAACTCATCACTATTTTTATCACCTGTGTATCCACCTGCAGCAGTATCTACAAGAGACTGACAATTAGGATTTAAACCATCATAAAAGAATTGTGTCAACAATAACAAAGGAAATTGATGGTGTGGACATTGGCTCAAAAGCAAATTGAAACGATCCCATGCTTCATGAAATAATTCCCCTTCTCTTTGAGTAAAAGTGCATATCCTACTCCTATAGTCCATTGTCTTTTGAGATGAGTAATATTTAAACATGAAAGCATTGTAAACATCATCCCAAGTTCTTAAAGAACCCTCTGGTAAATTTAACAACCACTGCCTATCATCACCCCTCATGCAATATGGAAAACATTTCATTCTAAGCTCTTCTTCAGATAAATTATGCAAAGGTAAAGTTTGTACCGTACTATAGAGCTCTCGCATGAAACCCAAAGCATCCTCACTTCCCAAACCGTTAAAGGTAGGGAGCAAATTCATATGGAAACTCTTGAGTTCATAATTCCTAGCTGCATCGGATAATTGAATGCAAGAAGGGTTAACAGCTATTACCGGTCTTTGGATGTCTCGAAGACGTGGTTGAGCTACTTGATTTTGCGGAGGTGGAACTATTGGTGGTATGCGTTCATCCTGTTGACCCACTCTATTATTTTCAGCCATTTCAAGCCGCCTTCGTACCCTGTTTTTCCTACAAGTACGCTCAATTTCAAGATCAATAGGAAATAATTCAGCGTTTTTATGCCTTATTGATCGCCTCAAGATCATAAACAAATAATAACAAAAAAATAAATAAATAAATAAAAATAAAATGATAATGAACCTAGCTACAAAAATAAAATTAAACAGAACAAACAAAAAAAATAGTTAAATAAGTGTTCCCCGGCAACGGTGCCAAAAACTTGATTGTTATTTTCTGCAAGCGCACAGAGTCAATCACAGTATAAATTCCTGGGTATTCCAGGGTCGATCCCACGAAGAACACAATTAACTGTTGTTTTCAATAACCAATTTTGTTTATAAGAGCAAGACACTAATAACAGAAATTCACGTAATAAAAAGAATATTTATGAGTTTAAAAATTAAGAAAATTTCTAATTGAGAAAAGACTAGGGATTTGGGTTCACCTATTATATAATTAACTAACCATCCTAAGTACTGATTCGTGTGATTATAGTGATGATTGCTCCATTTATATCCTAATACTCCGTCGAGCTACTAGGTTGTATTCAATTAATTGTGATCATCTGTCGATATCTCACCAACATTAATTGAACCCATTAAACAACAACCAAAACTCACCACAAATACCTAAAGCTATGTCTAGTTTAGGTCAAGTGTGTTTATCTTACGAGGTCCAGGTTCATAATTCACCTGTCAGTTCTTCTTATAAACCCTAAAAAGGGAAATATGCAATGGCCAATCGCACAAACCACAACTAAAAAACATAGGATAAATATAATCACAATTCAACTATTTAATTGAAATTAGAAGAATCAACACATGAAGGATAGTCAATTAATCGAATCCTAGGTTAATCCAAATCCCTAATTAAAACTTTAGCCACTAATCATAATTAAATGCATAAACTGTTCAAGAAATTTAGCATATCAAAAGAAAATATTAATCTGAAAATTTAATCTAACAAAAAGCAAGAGTAAAAGTAGAGACAGAAGAAAGAAATTCAAGCCTAAAGGAACGAGAGCCGCGTCCTAAGCTCGGAAATCTCCTGCGGTGAGGTCTCGAATCTCTTCTCCTCTTCATTGGAATTTCCTCACCTATGATCCTACGTCCGTACCAAGCTGCTGCTCCTCCTTCCGTCCTTTCTCTTCGTCCTCTCTATTTCCGCCAGAGCCGAAAATGTATACACTTCAAATAAGATGGGCTTTTTGCTTCGTCATTTTTTTGTTTCTGCAAACCCCCAAATTAATTCCCTTTTCCTTCCTCTAGTTTGTTGTAGTGATGCCCTCAACGTTAATTAATTCCCCTTTCTTTTTTCCTTAGTCTGTTGCGCAGAAACCAAATTAATTTTCCTTCTTTTCTCTTTTGTTTGTTGAGTGCTGCCAAGTCCATCGAAGACAAATAAAATAAAATTAAATTAAATTAAAGATAATTATAACCTAATGACCCAACTTAATTAAACCTAATTATTAAAACACTTAAGTAAAAACTAAATGTATAAAGCTAGCAAATAACTTTAATCCTAAAGTTAAAATTAAATCTTTATTTATATTAATAAAAATGCAACATTAGCCTAATACTTATTAAAACCAATCTAAACTAGTAACTTATAAATAAATATAATATTTATAATAAGACCAACACTAAACTTAATTTATTTATGCAAAACACTTATTAAAATTACTCTAAAAATGTCTAGAAATTAAGCTTATCACGCGCGTCTTCCGGGTGAGTTCTTAAGCGTTATTAAATAAGTTGCTTCGTTTTAGATTCGTTAAAGAGCCTGCTTTAGAATAAGAATGAGAGGTTAGTTGTCTATTGATGCGAAACGGTGGGTAGCACCTTCTGCGTCTAGACTATCAGAAGATCGTGCGGCTCGTTGAAGAAGATTAATCTACTCGCAGCTTGGAATCATCGGCAGCGGTCTACGTTCCCCGGGATTGGCGTCTTCGCGTATGTATCAACGTCTGCAAGATCTTCGCTAACCTCAAAACTTGAAGAATAAGTTCGCGCAGCTGAAGCCAGATAAGAGATAAAGAAAGCGATAGGAGCTCGATGACTGAAGACTCGAAGACCCTCGGCTATGAGGGAACGGCAAGAGTGGACATTGACGCGACAAGACAAGGTTATAGCATGCCAAATAGAAGGTTTTAGATCGTTGATGAAGAATCTCGTGCGAGCTAAGCTTGGTAATGACAAAGCCTAAAGGATTATAATTCGAGATCGCGATTCGCAGACCTTAAGATAGTCCTACCTACCTCTAAAGCGGTCACGAAGGAACAAGTTAGAAGTTGCAACCTTGAAGACAAAGAAGACTACGACAAGTAAAAAGGAGAATTTGAATCCTTAAGACCCCCGAAGATAAGAAGAAACGCCATAAACAAGTGGTGTCTGACCCCGTGAAGTGGACCTCGTGTAACCTATTCGGCATACCTTGGAAGTGGTACCTTGTATAAGGACTTAAGGAAAGGACCTCGGTGGCAAGAAAGAAATAAGGAATAGCTAAGCAAGCTAGTAGAAGACCGAATCGTCAAAAGATCGAGACCAACCGAAGTGAATCTAGAGGCTAGCTCAATCCTCGGATTTTCCTCAGTGGAATTAGACTGTGTATTGATGGATTCACATATAAGACTTGGCCTACTAAGCAGGTAAGCAAATGTACCATTGATCGCGTTAGATGCAAGATTAAGTTGAGAGCTGCATTCCACTACACCGGATGACCAACAAGAAGAATCATTGAAGATTGAAAGGACGAGTTGATACATAGTCGCACTATTAACCTGCAAGGCGCCCACGATGAATATCAAGACTCGATTGAACCGTTCTACAGCAATGCTTACCACTCGAGTAAATAAAGGACTCCCCATAAGATCTTGTATGATTAGAAGAGCAAGAATTCTTGACGCTAAAGAAGGTACACGCGTTGCGGTGGTGCTAAGGCTTCATTGTTTTGAAGTAAAAAGGAAGTAAACTTGGTTCCTAAGGTCATCGTGACCATTCAACAACAAGAATCGAGAGCTTGTTGAAGAAAGATATTTGTGATTCATCGCCTTTGGCCTCTCCTGGAGTGATAAGGTTGTGCGAGCCATAACTTCTGAAGTAGAGCTTATCCGAATGTTAGATTCGTGTTGCGTGGGAAGCAAGGTCAAGATTCGTCAATCGGTCAGAGTGTCGTGGTCAAATCGTCAAACCGAAGAAATCGCTTAAAAGTTGAGAGACTTCATATCCTTCTTAAAGCCGAATTCCTCTTTGTTCCTTGAAATTCCAACTATCCTCCCGTTGAGAAATCCCTCCTATCGATTCTAGACTTCATTGCTATCTTCCCTTGAAACTGAATTTCCTCTCTTTCCTCGGAAACTTGCATACTCTTTCATTGAGACATCCCTTCTACCTATTCTAAATCTCATTTTTATCTCCTCTCGCAACTGGATTTATTTCTTTTCTTTGAAGAAATACATACCCTATTGTTGAAAAATCATTTTTGACCTCCTAGATATCATTCCTAACTCCTCTTGGAACCTAAATTCTCTCTCTTCCCTAAATAATCCGAATACTCTATCGTTGGAAAACTCTTTCTGTGTTTTCAAACCTCGTCAATATCTTTTCACAAAGCCAAGTTCTTTTCATTTCTTTTCTTTTGTTGAAAGAACATGATATTCCCTTGGTTGAGAAATCATTTATATCCTTTCAAACATTGTTCTTGTTTGCATCCTCTTGAAATGACTCTGTGTAAGGTGACAACCTTATTTTCCTAAGTTCTAATCTTGATAACTCTTGATTCTATTCTTTACCGACGTTGTCCTTGAATCTTGAACCTTAAACCTTTCACTCTCTTTTCCTTGTTGGGTTAAAATTTTCAAAATAAGCATACGTTCTATCAATGTTTTCCTCTATCTACTACCGTACTAATTTTAACTTTCTGTCCCCAAAACGAATTTACCTTATGGAATGGTTCTGAGTTGGATCTTTCAAGAAAAGGGAGTTTACCTAAGCTTCTAGAAAGTCAAAGCAAAGAAGTGTAAAAGCCCGTTCGGTTGGGTAGATTTGGAGAATCGGGTAACCCTAAGACCGTAGTGTCTGCAAGTGTCATCGGAAAAGTTGAGTTGATTCAAAAGAGAATGAAGGCCGCTCAAGATCGCCAGAAGTCTTATGCCGACTTGGGAAGAAAACCAGCGGAGTTCCAAGAAGGGGAGAAAGTGTGGCTGAAGATTTCACCATTTAAAGGAGTAATGAGATTTGTGAAGAAAGGGAAGCTGAGCCCTCGATTCATCGGTCCCTATGAGATCTTAGAGAGGGTTGGGCTAGTGGCGTATCGCCTAGCTTTGCCGGCAGAGTTGGACCGAGTACATGACGTATTCCATGTTTCCCAGTTGAAGAAGTACGTACATGACGCTTCTCACGTGATTGCACCAGAGATCCTGGAGTTAGACGAGATGCTATCCTACGAAGAGAAACCAGTGAAGATTCTGGATTTCAAAACCCGAGAGACTCGTCGCAAAGCAGTCAAGCTGGTGAAGGTGTGTTGGTCGAACCATGGAGTCGAGGAGGCCACCTGGGAGATGGAGGACGAGATGAGGAGGCGTTACCCGGCTTTATTTGACCTAGGTAAGTAGTTGGCTTAGTTTTGCATGTTGTGCATGGGTTGGGTAAGTTAGAAGTTTAAGAGTTAGTAGGGTAGTATGTTCTTAAGTTAAGTTTGGTTGAGCAATCCTTTCTTTAACTTTCGATCGATCCTTTACTTCTTTGAACCGTTCCGTTTCAAGTTCCCGTGAGCTTTGAGCTTCGGGGACGAAGCTCCTTTTAAGGGGGTAGAGTGTATACATACACATATATATATATATATATATATATATATATACATATGGCTTAGGATTGATAAGGCTTGGGTAAGTGTTTATCTTTAGGAATATACCTTGCATCATGTTATTTTCATAATCTTTATACAAGTTCTTATGTTGTTCTTTTGAGGATCTTTTGGGAAAAAGATGATCAAGGTGGAGGTGGAGCTTTGTAAGGAGGTTTGAGGGTTCCTTGGGTGAAGTATGCTTCAAGAGGTAACCATCATGTCTACTAAAATCTATTTTCACACTCTCAATCTATGATATTATTTGGTGTATTGGAATCCTGAGAAATTCTTTGCTGCTTAGCCTATTGTTGTTGTCTATGAGTTATTTTGATGGATTTATGAACTTGTGTTCTTGATCCTTTGCATATTGATGTTTATGAACATTTGTTGGTATGGATTCCCTGTTTATTTGGCTTCTGGGAGTTGTAATCTGAACAATCTGATCCTATTTTTGTATTCTGGAAATGAACCTTGCTTATTCTGTCTGATCTGGTCTGGGAGGGGTTGGATCACACTTACGGAGGACCCTAACAGTATAATGTGTCCCGTGGGAGCCTTCCGCAAGTGTGAGGCGGTGAGGAGTAGCGGAGGAGAGAGTTCCGCCAGGGAGCTCCGTCTCCTTCTTACGGACGGGGGTGGCAGAGGGGTGAGTTCCGTTACGGCGTTCCGCCAAGTGTAACGATGTTTCAGTTCCAGTAAACTATTTGTGATCTTTTGGTCTGGTTGTTTCACCTTTGTTTCAGAATGATTGTTGGAGTATTTTGTTGAGTATTTTACCATGTTTTTGGAGTATTTATTCACCTCACTTGGTTCATTATATGAATCTATTTGGTTGTTTGAATCCTTGATTGTATTCCCTGGGAGTTGGTTGTGTTCGTAATCTGAGATGAGCACTGTGAGTGGTTGGTTCTTGGGTTGAGTCTGAGATTGGATATGGAGTGGTGGATCTTTGAGTATATTTGGGGTTATTGAGGGTGAAGTAATCATGAGCATGACTTGCCTCTGTGCATTTGGGCACTATTTGCCTCTGTATATTTGGGCACTATTTGCCTCTGTGTATTGGGGCACTATTTGCCTCTGTGTATTTGAGCACTATTTGCCTCTGTATATTTGGGCACGATTTGCCTCTGTGTATTTGGGCATTCATTTGCCTCTGTGTTTGGGTTTTTGCCCCTGTGAACTAGCTTCGGGTTTGGTGATTGGTGTGAAAGACGGTACTTTGGTTGAATGTTAAGGTCTTGTGTTTATCCTTGGGTTGAGGTCCGTTTGGTTTCTTATTTGATTCTTGAGTTGTATCGTATCTCGTGGATTATTGGTTATTCTTTGATATATTCTGGTTTGGTTGTTTCTTATGAGTATTCTATTGAATTCTTGACTCGGTTGATATTCTGTGATAGACTTATTGTCTTGTGCAATTCGATTGGATATTGGTATTGTTGGAGAGTCTTTGGTTTATTGCTCATTCAGCGTGTTGTTGTTGAGTATCCGTTTTAAATACTGAACAGTTTGTTGGTGTGTATATTCTATATGGGTGTGTAAACCTATTTACAACATACTATATATATGTATGTCCTTGCGGGTGTGAATGGTGGTTGCTTAGCAGTCTTTTGCTAACGGTTTCTTACATGTTTTCCAGGTATGGAATAAGTCTAAGCGAGAGGGCGTTAGAGCTTATCTTTATGAGGCGGCTTAGACTAGTTTATGATATTTAGACTTTATGTTTTGGGCCTGTGTGCCTATGTTGAGATTCTATATACTATTGGTTAGATTGTTGTTATGATGACAATGCTTTGAGGATTTATACTTTATGCAGTTCAGTTTGAGTTTTGGTTAGCCTGTGCATCCAGGCCGTGTTTTCTTACCTAGATGTGGCATGATACCGCTTAGGTTATAAATCGCTTCCGCTATGTTGTGTTTGTGAGGTGGTTTGTTGTGTGTGTGTGTGTGTGTGTGTATGTGTTTGTGGTGTGGGTGTGTGTATGCTAAAGAAAATAAGAAACAAAAAGATTTGAATGAGGCGGATGAGTAATAACTAGTAATTTTAAATTGATAGGTTGTACATTAAATATTGAATACTTTGTTTCAACACTACATATTTTCTTTCTTTTGATATTTCAATGATAAATTTTTTAGCTAATAATACTTTGTTACCCCCATAGTTATATGGAGGTGATGGTGGACATTGACAAAATGCGGGAGGCGGCGATGGACAAACACACGGAGCAAAGCACTGGCTAGTCGTGTTACATCGCCGTGCTATATTCCTTGCTTCAGCTACCAGTGAAATGTATGCCAAGTTTTATAATTTTAGATTGGTGATGTTAGAGAAAATAATAATTCAAGATTTTTCAAAATAATAAGGAAAAATTGCACTTCTCATCCCTAAGTTATCGGGTAATTGTAAAATTCGTCCCTAAATTTTGGTAATACTCACTTTTCGTCCATAAGTTATAATAATAACAACAACAACAACAACAACAACAATAATAATAATAATAATAATAATAATAATAAAATTACACATCAGAAACAGTAATGGACTGATAAGACACAATCAATAATATGTATATAATATTATAACTTCTGCTATTAATAATTTTTTGTAAATGAAATAATAACCATGGTCACCTGTAGCAATAACCAAGGAGAAAATTAAATCCAACATGGATGTCGCTGTTGCCGGATTCATGGTTGTCAATATACTAGAAATATACTAAGAAGCCTAGACGGTAGTGTTGTGAGGGTGGAATGTGTGAAATAATGTATATTTATAGGGGTTTTGTGGCGGATTCATGCCTTATTCAAAAGTATTTCTCAAAAGATATTACGGAGTATTTTGAAAATATTATTTCATTATGATATAGGAAAAATTACTATACTAATTGTAACAATTACTATTTTTTATTACTATAATAAGCATATTGTAATAACAGTTACTATATATTTATATAGTAACAGTTACTTTTATTTTATTACTATAATAGGCTTATTATAGTAACAGTTACTATATATTATTATATATGTTGATTTTATTACTATAATAGGTATATCAATTATGGAGTATTATTTACTAATTACTATTACTATACTAATAGTAATAGTTACTTGTAGTATAGTAACTGTTAAAAAAAGTAACCGTTACTAAATTGATTAAAAAAATAATTGTTTCTACCAATATAGTAAAAAAATAATTGATATACCTATTACCGTAATTGTTAGAATTGACATTTATAATAATATATACTAACTATTATTATAATAAGTCTATTAAAATAATTTTAAAAAAAAAAGTAAATGTTACTAGTAGTATAATAAATCACACTCAATAATTTTGATAATTAAAATTGACATTTATAATAATATATAGTAACTATTACTATAATAAACCTATTATAGTAATAAAAAAAAGTAGTTGTTACTATTAGTATCGTAGATCACACTCAATAATTCAAATGCTTATTATAGTAATAAAATCAACATATAATAAAAAGTAATTGTTACAATTTGTATAGTAATTTTTCCTATATCTTATTATAATAATAAAAAGTAACTGTTACAATTAGTATAGTAATTTTTCCTATATCTATTTCCTATATTTTTCCTATATATATATATATATATATATATATATATATATATATTACTATGGAGTACTAATATAGTAATATACTAATATATTTAAAGGAAAAAAATTGTTTAAGAAATTTCAAAGTACTCACTCTGTCCTATAAATGTCATTGGCATATTATTGAAAATCAATTTCTTGCTCTTTTTTTGTTTAATTAATCTTCATTTGATTATTTAGAACACGACTCAATATTTTAATATGCTTTTGTATTATTGGGAATTATTTAGGTCATTATGGTATTAATAATTTTTGTTTGTATTTTTATAATAGTACAATTGTACATTATTTTACAAATATTGCACTATTTTTTTTATCGGACAAAATTGTTCTTACATCATTAAAGTTCAATACCTATATATATATATATATATATATATATATATATATATATATATATATATATGGGTAATGCTACTGGCATGGTATAGTTAGCGGCGGATGGAAAGTAGGGGTGGAGAATGAGGATTCTCTCAGATGTCGTTCTCAAAAGGATGACAAATTGGAGTAATTAATTAAGTGTAATGCAACAAGTAATGCTTATGCATGCATTAGGCTATGATGCAATGCAAATCATGACTAAATTCTGTGTAGCTTTACAAGTGTCGTTAACCTATCGGTCTATTAGGTTTTTCTTTGTATGGAGCACTGTTCCGTGACCATGGTCATAAGAAGCATTTTATCAAGCACATTGTCTTCACCTCATTCCTTAATCCTAAAGGAGCAATCTTGGTCTTGAATCTTGAAGAATAGAGGATACTATATATTGTATGGTTCTTAGGAATGATAGGGAAAAGAGTAAGAAAGAATACAAGCTCTTTTATATGGATAGGAAAAATCATTACATACATAGTGTATGTATTGTATTAGGGTAACTAGAATAAATAATGGGCCCTTATAAGGAATGTGTCTTGCATTTTTTATTACAATACTAGTAAGTATGAAATTGTTCCTTCAAAGATAAATAAATTGGGCCATTACAAAATATTCTACTTATAAGAAATATAAGGATCCAATATAAAGAAATCTCTTATAGGAATTAAATCAAGAATTGGGCCTTAGAATAAATAATTAATTCCGGAATAAGAAATATATATATACTATTATCTGCAAGTATTTGCTCCTCCGTGCTATGTGTAAATAGTTAATTTAAGGGGTGAATTAACTCTTAGTTTTATGCTAACATTGGGTACTCTTTGAGTATTTTCAGGTGTATCAGCATGAGCATGGATTATTCGAGCGATTCACTTTTTTTTTTCTAGACTAGTTGTTTTGTAGTTTTTATTTTATTAGTTAATCCAAGGGTTGTTTTTAAACAAATGTATTTAATTCATTGTACTAGTATTAGTTGGGTTGTGTCTTGTAGTGTTGTTCTTAGCCTGTGTGTTTGGATATAGGTAGTTGTCTAAATGTGGCGGTAGCATCCCTTTTTCCTTGTTTTGTTTTATTTCCGCAACTAAAAATGATTTTTAATCAAATGAATTTATTTTTATAAAATATTTTGGTTTCGGAAAAAAGGAGTGTTACAGTAACATTATGTATTACCTAGCGCCCTATCTTTTTGTATGGTGAAATGATGACAAAAACTATAATTAATAATAATAATAAAGTAATTTTCCAAACAAAAAAAAAATTATTGTTTTCAAATCAACCTTAAATCAAGATAATATATTGGATCAAGAAGCCATCTAATCATAGTTAAAATTTCAGTAGGAATAAATTGAAACTTAATTGTCTAATTGAAAATTTTTAAAATAAGTATACACTTATCGGTATTTGGAGGGTAGATTAATTTTTGTGAGGTGGTTTGTTGTGTGTGTTTGTGTGTGTGTGTGTGTGTGTGTGTTTGTGGTGTGCTTGTGTGTGTATGCTAAAGAAAATAAGAAACAAAAAGATTTGAGTGAGGCGGATGAGTAATAACTAGTAATTTTAAATTGATAGGTTGTACATTAAATATTGAATACTTTGTTTCAACACTACATATTTTCTTTCTTTTGATATTTCAATGATAATTTTTTAGCTAATAATACTTTGTTACCCCCATATTTATATGGAGGTGATGGTGGACATTGACAAAATGCGGGAGGCGGTGATGGACAAACACACGGAGCAAAGCACTGGCTAGTCGTGTTGCATGGCCGTGCTATATTCCTTGCTTCAGCTACCAGTGAAATGTCTGCCAAGATTTATAATTTTAGATTGGTGATGTTAGAGAAAATAATAATTCAAGATTTTTCAAAATAATAAGGAAAAATTGCACTTCTCATCCCTAAGTTATAGGTTAATTGTAGAATTCGTCCCTAAATTTTGATAATACTCACTTTTCGTCCATAAGTTATAATAATAACAACAACAACAACAACAACAACAATAATAATAATAATATTAAAATTACACATCAGAAACAGTAATGGACTGATAAGACACAATCAATAATATGTATATAATATTATAACTTCTGCTATTTATAATATTTTTGTAAATGAAATAATAACCATGGTCACCTGTAGCAATAACCAAGGAGAAAATTAAAACCAACATGGATGTCGCTGTTGCTGGATTCATGGTTGTCAATATACTAGAAATAAACTAAGAAGCCTAGACGGTAGTGTTGTGAGGGTGGAAGTGTGAAATAATGTATATTTATAGGGGTTTTGTGGCGGATTCATGCCTTATTCAAAAGTATTTCTCAAAAGTTATTACAGAGTATTTTGAAAATATTATTTCATTATGATATAGGAAAAATTACTATACAAATTGTAACAATTACTATTTTTTATTACTATAATAAGTATACTGTAATAACAGTTACTGTATATTTATATAGTAACAGTTACTTTTATTTTATTACTATAATAGGCTTATTATAGTAATAGTTACTATATATTATTATATATGTCGATTTTATTACTATAATAGGTATATCAATTATAGAGTGTTATTTACTAATTACTATTACTATACTAATAGTAACAGTTACTTGTAGTATAGTAACTGTTAAAAAAAGTAACCGTTACTAAACTGATTAAAAAAATAATTGTTTCTATCAATATAGTAAAAAAATAATTGATATACCTATTACCGTAATTATTAAAATTGACATTTATAATAATATATACTAACTATTATTATAATAAGTCTATTAAAATAATTTTAAAAAAAAGTAAATGTTACTAGTAGTATAATAAATCACACTCAATAATTTTGATAATTAAAATTGACAGTTATAATAATATATAGTAACTATTACTATAATAAACCTATTATAGTAATAAAAAAAAGTAGTTGTTACTATTAGTATCGTAGATCACACTCAATAATTCATATGCTTATTATAGTAATAAAATCAACATATAATAAAAAGTAATTGTTACAATTTGTATAGTAATTTTTCCTATATCTTATTATAATAATAAAAAGTAACTGTTACAATTAGTATAGTAATTTTTCCTATATCTATTTCCTATATTTTTCCTATAGTATTTTACAAATATTGCACTATTTTTTTTATCGGACAAAATTGTTCTTACATCATTAAAGTTCAATGCCTATATATATATATATATATATGGGTAATGCTACTGGCATGGTATAGTTAGCGGCGGATGGAAAGTAGGGGTGGAGAATGAGGATTCTCTCAGATGTCGTTCTCAAAAGGATGACAAATTGGAGTAATTAATTAAGTGTAATGCAACAAGTAATGCTTATGCATGCATTAGGCTATGATGCAATGCAAATCATGACTAAATTCTGTGTAGCTTTACAAGTGTCGTTAACCTATCGATCTATTAGGTTTTTCTTTGTATGGAGCACTGTTCCGTGACCATGGTCATAAGAAGCATTTTATCAAGCACATTGTCTTCACCTCATTCCTTAATCCTAAAGGAGCAATCTTGGTCTTGAATCTTGAAGAATAGAGGATACTATATATTGTATGGTTCTTAGGAATGATAGGGAAAAGAGTAGGAAAGAATACAAGCTCTTTTATATGGATAGGAAAAATCATTACATACATAGTGTATGTATTGTATTAGGGTAACTAGAATAAATAATGGGCCCTTATAAGGAATGTGTCTTGCATTTTTTATTACAATACTAGTAAGTATGAAATTGTTCCTTCAAAGATAAATAAATTGGGCCATTACAAAATATTCTACTTATAAGAAATATAAGGATCCAATTTAAAGAAATCTCNAAATATATATATATATATATATATATATATATATATATATATATATATATATATATATATATATATATATCAATTAGAAGAACGGAGCCAAATTAAATCAAATAAATTACACGGTAGAAATAATCACTGGTCTCAAGGCTTGAACGAAATTACGGGGTGTTACAAGGTGTGCGCATCGTTCCCACTAGGGGGCTCGGCTTAAAGGCTTTGTAAAATCTAAGGTGAATCTAACTTGGATTGCATGCTTGATTGTATGAAGTCTGTGTGTGTTGTATTGTCCAAATGAGACCTTAGGGGTTTTGCTTTGTTTGTATATTCTTAGAGTGTATGGCATGTGGTTACCATTCTTTGTAGATAATGTGGGGGATTTCACCCACTCCGGTTGGCTACACCCTAGAGTTGATAGACCGGTTAATTGATTGAGTAACACAGCTATTTTTGGCACTTAAATGATTAGCGTTTGATTGTGAATTGCTTGAGGACAAGCAAAAGTAAAGTGTGGAAACTTTGATAAGTGCCAAAAGTAGTCGTGTTTGAGGGGTAATTTAGTGTGAAATATGCTATATTAGATGTCCATTAGGCCTAAACACTTGTTAGATTAGGACAATTTCATTGCATATAGGTCAAGGGAGTAATTGTGTGTGTTTTTATATAATTTGCACGAAGCTAAATTTTCGTAGGGCATTCCGGCGACATCTCAGTAAAACAGGCGTAACCGAAGCTAGGAATGTCCGAATGAGGCGAGGCAAGTTGCTATAGAACTGCATCGTTGAGGGCTACAACTTAGAAGAAGACAACAGAAGCAAATTTCAGGTCAACGTTGCCCACACGCGTGGTGGCATGCGTGGATAGCTATTGGAAAGTGTCCACGCACGCAACCACGCGTGGTGGCCGCGTGGTGGCCGCGTGGATGAGACACAGCGCGGAAATTTTTAGGGCAAAATTTTGGAGGCTATTTAAGGAGGCTTGATAGGATTTTTTAGAACAACTCATCTTTTTTTAGACCTAATTTTCTTTAGCCTCTTCCCCTTTGGGGGGAAATCCCCATATTTTGTTTCCTTAGATTAGATTAGATTAGATTAGATAAAATTTCCATAGATTGAAGAAGAAAGATGAAGAAGAAGATATAGTAGATCAAGTGGTTCCTTAGGTATAATACTCAACTCTTTATCTTGAAAGATTGCAACTTTAATCTATTGTTTTAGTTGAGGGGTGTGTGTGCCCCATGTTAGATCTTATGATTGATGCTTGAATTGTAACACCCCGGCTTGGCTATACCGTACATCCGGAGTGGTTACCGCCACACCTAAACTGAACCCAATCAAATCCAGAAAGAGTCCACTCTAGATGCACAGGCTAAAGAAGGAAACTGTTTCACACGCTTTCTACTTGACAAAAGCTTTACGTATATATTGCAGCGGAAAGAAAGGAAGGTAACTAGGTTAGCTACTACTATATATACAAGGATCGACCCATTGGGTCCAAAAACGTGAAAGTTTAGGTTGTTCACATCTTGTTAGCCATACTAGGCTACAAAGATATTCACACAACAAAAGAAGGAGTTGTTCTAAACAGTATACTTCGGAAAGGGCGGAGCAGGAGGAGCAGGAGTCATCATCAAGCAGGATCTGCACATAGTCATCATAGTCCAACACTGCAAACACAACTTAGATGAGCTCTCAGCGCTCATCGGGCTACAAGAGCCCACGCTAGACAACATCTGATAATAGACACGGTGAAGTGTAGTTAGCGCGATGGCTAAGTAAGGATATCCATGGGTTATTCAAAACTAAATAAAGGTTTTGTAAAAATTGTTACATAGAAAACCCTATACCTTACTCATCGGCAAAGATTCTACCTGCAACAGTTATAAATAGCAACTTGCATACATTATGAGCAAAATTCAATAACGTCTCATATCATTTTCCCTCTTGACAAGGTCATTTGGTAATCATTTACATACCCAATAATATATTGTTAAACAATTAAGCATGCTAGTAAGTAGTAGAAAACATAAATCACACATCTTGCTTGTAATCACATTAGTAGAAAAACTTTTCCCTCATAATGAAATTCTCATCACTTTTCACTTTTCAAAGAGAGAGATCACCCACAACTTTTGGGTACTTAAATACTTGTCACATCTTTCTTTCCCGTAGCTACGGCGTAACTACATTCATATTTCAAAATTCCACTTAGTCCTAGATAGAAAGTGTGAGGCCTTTGGAGTCTTTCTCCACTTTTGACCACTTGGATCGTTGAACTCGGGTTCAGTGGTCATCGCCCGGTCTAATACTGATCCCCTGGACTTATAGGAGCGTTGGAATGATTCCTAGCTAGCCTCACTAGGTTCATAAGAACGACACCTACCCGAACATAGAGTGACTATACTTGAGTGTGCACACCCCCGTAGGAGTTCTTTTCCTTCCGGGTGATATAGTACTCGGCGAATAGACTTCGCCCACAGTATGAATGATCATACACATAACTACCATACGGGATAGGCACTTTAAGCTCATCTTTATCCCGTAGGTTAACAAGGTCCTCCACGACTTTTACTAGAATTAAGGTTTGAAAACATTTTTCCACTCTTTTCCCTTTCTTGCTTGAAAATATTTTGGACATACTTGGGTCAATCCCAATACTCGGAAATTAATTCTCCTTTTAACCCAATTCACAAATTCTCCTTTTCCTTTGCAAAACATTTGGATGATCCACTAACATCCTTTCACAAAAGTAAATCAAGTGTAACTACCCTACACTTTCAACTCCAAATTTATCACATAAGTCTCATATTTGACACATACATCTCAATGCATATAACGTGTACATTCCCCAAGTTAAAAGATATAATGTACAAAGGTAATATTTGAGTCTTCAAAAATCCAACCGGTTGCCCGTAGGCTTTCAAAACATCATAATACTCGGGATTAAAAACATCGGGGAAAAGTTTGGTCAAAAACAAGTCGAAAACGAGTCCGCGTCGCGCGGACTCGCGACTGGCCGCAGCTGCGGACGCACAGCGGACGCGTGCGTCCGAGCCGCGTCCGCACGTTCGGCAAATGGCGCCGAAATTGGGTGCCCACGGACGCGCAGCGGACGCGCGTCTGTGCCCGCGTCCGGCCTTTCGGCCGTGACGCCGTAACTCTGGGCGTCGATGGACGCGCGTCCAAGGCCGCGTCCACCCTAAAACTGCCAGAAAATTTCTGGCGCAGTCCGAAAGATTGAGCCGGTAAAAATAGTTCCCGAACTCTTTTTCACTTAAATTTTTTTTATGGTAGAACCCCAACTTATAGTACTTGATGTCCATAAAAATTTTTGGTCATTTTGATCCACGAATAAACACAGAAAATTCCATTTTTGCCCTTGGCAGTGTGCTGTCCAGAATTTCTCTCTCTGGACCAGTTTTGGAAAAAAAATCGAAAACCATACTTATACTACTCCGATCATTATGAAATTTTATATGCGGGTTCTACACTTATTGAACTACATATCTGAGAAAAATGGAGTCAAAATACCTTACCAATTTTTCCCAATAATTTTCGGAAGTCACTGCCAGAGACTAGCTTAATTTTATTTCACTATTTTCACAAGTATAGGCATATATGGACCTAATACAACATATACATGCATAAACTAGCTATCAATTATCTAGTTTCAAATAACCTCAACCAAATAAAGGGATTCCTTACCTCGATGGAAGATTTTAAAGAAAACCGTAGGAGTTGTTGTTTTCCTTCGTTTGAGTCCAAAGATCCTAAAATATCGCCATAACAACAACATATTCATGCACCTTTAGTTTACACTTAAATTCTAAGAAGGTTTTAACCAAAAAAAGTCTAAAATCTTACCTACACTTAGACACTTGAGTTGGAGAAAGGCTTAGGAGTTCTTGATCACAATGGAAGACTAAGCCAAATTTCTTCCTTCTTCTTCTTGGTGTAATTTCGAAAATGGGATGGAGGGGATGAGAGAGATGATAATGTGAGTTTTGGCTTGAAGACTAAGTAATCAAGTGCAATTGCACCATACCTCATTAATGCTAGCATTAAATGATCCAATCTTAGGCTAGATTTGGTTGCCACTTGTCAATACCCTATGGAGTCCTTAAGAAGATCACAACTTAATTGGCCAGTTTCTGGTTAAATCAGATGAAAGCTCGGAGGATTATTACTTAATTCGGGAAAATTCTAACACCAAAATTATCCTAAAAATAATCCCGTCGCTAATCACTCAAATTGGGAATTTTTCGGTATCTCGCGAAATATAGGTACAAGGTTCGTAACAATTTTACCCCTTACAGTCCGCTTAAAATTTTACTTGAACTAACTAGAAGTTCAGGCTTAATCGTATCATACTTAATAATCCAATTCCTAGGAAAATTCGAACTGAATATACATCCCTAAGAATTTTACGGTTCGTGACCGGTACATAGATCGCAGCTTATTAATGACTAGAAAAAAAAAAATTCTTTCAATCACCGAGAGACCTTCTCATAAATGTCATAGCTTAAAAATATATATTCTCGAACCTTAACTTTGTCGGAAAAACCGAGGGGTTACAGTCTTCCCCCCTTAAAATAGTTTCGTCCCCGAAACTTGCTTTTTGATGCTGCTTTAGAAATATCTTTCTTCGCGGTTCACACTTGGTGATGCCCTGATCGTAAGTCAATCTTTGAGAATACGCCTGCTTCCTTCAACTGATCGAATAGATCGTCGATCCTCGGCAACGGGTATTTGTTCTTTACTTGTGACTCAATCGAGTTCTCTATAATCGACGCGCGGTCTAAGGCTCCCATTTTTTTTTCTTCTTAACGAACAGTACTGGCGCGCCCCGAGGTGATACACTTGGTCTGATGAATTCTTTCTCCAACCGTTCTGCCAATTGCGCCTTTAGTTCCTCCATCTCTCTGGGTGTCATTCGATAAGGTGCTTTCGAGATGGGTGAGGTTCTTGGTACGAGATCGGTGGTGAACTCTACTTCTCTTTCCGGCGGCATTTTCGTGAGGTCGTCGGGGAAATACGTCAGGAATTCGCGTATAACTGGGATTCGATTAATCTCAGGTTCTTCTACTTCGGCATCTTACATCAAACAGAGATATGCTACGCATCCCTGGTGAGTGTACTTTTTCAATTTCTGTGTTGTCAACAACCTTGACTCGGGTTGCCTGCCAATTCCTCGGTAGGATATTCTCCTTCCCTTTGGTCCTCGTAGGACAACCTTTCGCTCATACACGCTATCCGGGCTTTATACTTATCTAACCAATCCATCTCGCGCACTACATCGATGCCCTCAAGTTCAAAACGAACGAGGTTTTCGGGACAGTCAGATCCCGCTATTTTTATTGCAACGTTGTCTAACTCTCTCTACGGGTCACTACTATTCCTAAAGCGGTTTTGACATTTAGATCTAACCTAACGGTAGGCCATAACTTCCATCTATCCGCAAATGTAGATGATATAATGGAATTGGTAGCTCCCGTATCAAATAATACTGAGCTAAGCACTGGGTTTATGAGAAAGGTACCGGTTACGACGTCGCTAGCCTGAGCTTGCTTGCTGTTAACGACGTAGATCTTGCCCTGGTTTGCTGCGCTGCTTTCTCCCACGGGTGCTTTCCCTTTGTTGGTGGGATTTGGAGCTGCGTTAGTCGGCCTCCCCAGTTTCCTTGTTGAAAGTTGCCTCCTCCATTTCTTGTCTCCACGGGTTTCTGGCTGGTATTCCCACCGAATCCTCCTTTCTGATTGTTTCTCTGAGAGGGGTCCCGAAAATCGTCCATCCTGGTTCGGCACTCGTAATACTTGTGCCCCAAGAAACCGCACTTGAAGCACCTAATCTTCTCCCCCTGGCAATTCTCTCGAGGTGATCCCGTCCA
>NC_044927.1:10911087-10913973 GCF_003576645.1 Ipomoea triloba
ACTAGAAGTTCAGGCTTAATCGTATCATACTTAATAATCCAATTCCTAGGAAAATTCGAACTGAATATACATCCCTAAGAATTTACGGTTCGTGACGGTACGTAGATCGCAGCTTATTAATGACTAGAAAAAAAAATTCTTTCGATCACCGAGAGACCTTCTCATAAATGTCATAGCTTAAAAAATATATTCTCGAACCTTAACTTTGTCGGAAAAACCGAGGGGTTACAGTCTTCCCCCCTTAAAATAGTTTCGTCCCCGAAACTTGCTTTTTGATGCTGCTTTAGAAATATCTTTCTTCGCGGTTCACACTTGGTGATGCCCTGATCGTAAGTCAATCTTTGAGAATACGCCTGCTTCCTTCAACTGATCGAATAGATCGTCGATCCTCGGCAACGGGTATTTGTTCTTTACTTGTGACTCATCGAGTTCTCTATAATCGACGCGCGGTCTAAGGCTCCATTTTTTTTCTTCTTAACGAACAGTACTGGCGCGCCCCGAGGTGATACACTTGGTCTGATGAATTCTTTCTCCAACCGTTCTGCCAATTGCGCCTTTAGTTCCTCCATCTCTCTGGGTGTCATTCGATAAGGTGCTTTCGAGATGGGTGAGGTTCTTGGTACGAGATCGGTGGTGAACTCTACTTCTCTTTCCGGCGGCATTTTCGTGAGGTCGTCGGGAAATACGTCAGGAATTCGCGTATAACTGGGATTCGATTAATCTCAGGTTCTTCTACTTCGGCATCTTACATCAAACAGAGATATGCTACGCATCCCTGGTGAGTGTACTTTTTCAATTTCTGTGTTGTCAACAACCTTGACTCGGGTTGCCTGCCAATTCCTCGGTAGGATATTCTCCTTCCCTTTGGTCCTCGTAGGACAACCTTTCGCTCATACACGCTATCCGGGCTTTATACTTATCTAACCAATCCATCTCGCGCACTACATCGATGCCCTCAAGTTCAAAACGAACGAGATTTTCGGGACAGTCAGATCCCGCTATTTTTATTGCAACGTTGTCGTAACTCTCTCTACGGGTCACTACTATTCCTAAAGCGGTTTTGACATTTAGATCTAACCTAACGGTAGGCCATAACTTCCATCTATCCGCAAATGTAGATGATATAATGGAATTGGTAGCTCCCGTATCAAATAATACTGAGCTAAGCACTGGGTTTATGAGAAAGGTACCGGTTACGACGTCGCTAGCCTGAGCTTGCTTGCTGTTAACGACGTAGATCTTGCCCTGGTTTGCTGCGCTGCTTTCTCCCACGGGTGCTTTCCCTTTGTTGGTGGGATTTGGAGCTGCGTTAGTCGGCCTCCCCCAGTTTCCTTGTTGAAAGTTGCCTCCTCCATTTCTTGTCTCCACGGGTTTCTGGCTGGTATTCCCACCGAATCCTCCTTTCTGATTGTTTCTCTGAGAGGGGTCCCGAAAATCGTCCATCCTGGTTCGGCACTCGTAATACTTGTGCCCCAAGAAACCGCACTTGAAGCACCTAATCTTCTCCCCCTGGCAATTCTCTCCGAGGTGATCCCGTCCACATCTCCGGCAAGTCGAATTTCTCCTCTGATTCATTCCTCCCTTCCTTTCTCCTTGCATTGGATTAAAGTTATCTTGGTTAGCTCTCTTATTTCCCAACTGAAATTTTGGTGGTTCATCATCAGCCTTTCGTTTGTTTCGGCCGTAAACTTCCTGTTGATCCAGATACACTTGATAGTGATCTGATGCCCTGTCGTATGCCTCCTTCAGCGTAGAGCACATGAATGGTGCGATCATTCCTCTTACGTTCCAGTCCAGTCCACGGACGAATCTTCTGGCCTTACTCGCTTCGTCAGGCACGATTTCTTGAGCGAAACGCATCAGCTCCACGTATTGGTCATAGTAGACCTGAACAGTTCCTCCCTTCTGCTTCAGTCGTAAGAATTCTTCGCACTTAATTCCCTTGATTCGTTCCGTGTAAAATTGTCCTCTCAATTCTTCCTTAAATTCCTCCCAGCCAAAGTCTGGGTCTTGCAGTAAGTCGGGCCCGGCTGTTGACCACCAGTTGTCTGCCGCTTTTGTCAAGTAATACACGGCGGAAGATACTCGCTGATCTGCAGGACAGTTGACTGCATTGAGCAGCTTGTCAAACGTCCTAATCCATTCTTCCAAGATTACCGGGTCTTCTTCACCCGCATAGTATGGTGGCTGCCTACTTGCTATGGCTTTTGCAAAATCAACTCGCAGCTGTCTGTGGTTTTGGTTTTGACCTTGCTGGGCTAGCATCAACTCAGCCATTCTTTCCATGGCCTGAACCATTCGATCTATCGCAGAGAGGTTATTGTCGCTACCCGCAGGCGCATTTCGTCTCGGCGGCATCTTCACCAAGCGACAGTTTCAAGTTAGTTCTTGAAGCATAAAAGCTCTTAAGGAGTTAGTTAGCTACGCAGTTAGTATAGCAGCTACTCAAGTCCTATCCAGCAATTCCTAACATCCACTTCGTCATGCTCATCAACAAGGTATCTTAACTATGGCATAACAGTTAGGAACGCACTATACTATCATGCTTACTCACAACAATTATAAGCAATGATTACGCACATATAGATACACAAATATTGATCAAAGCATTCTAGAATCAGGAGATTTTGCGAAATACAGATGATGAGGTACCCCTTTCTGACGCTGCCTGGTCTCCAGCTCTGCTCCAGAAACTCACACTTAGACTCAGTTGAAAAAGCCGTTTAGGTCAGTCTTACCAAACTTAGGTTGACTCGAACTTGGGCTTTGAAAAATCGAATTCTCCGAATTTCAATCCTAGACCTACAAACAAGACCATACAACCTAGGCTTCGACCTGATTCCCAAAGGTTCAACCTAGGCTCTGATACCAATTTGTAACACCCCG
>NC_044927.1:10916065-10939764 GCF_003576645.1 Ipomoea triloba
CGGTTGCCCGTAGGCTTTCAAAACATCATAATACTCGGGATTAAAAACATCGGGGAAAAGTTTGGTCAAAAACAAGTCGAAAACGAGTCCGCGTCGCGCGGACTCGCGACTGGCCGCAGCTGCGGACGCACAGCGGACGCGTGCGTCCGAGCCGCGTCCGCACGTTCGGCAAATGGCGCCGAAATTGGGCGCCCACGGACGCGCAGCGGACGCGCGTCCGTGCCCGCGTCCGGCCTTTCGGCCGTGACGCCGTAACTCTGGGCGTCGATGGACGCGCGTCCAAGGCCACGTCCACCCTAAAACTGCCAGAAAATTTCTGGCGCAGTCCAAAAGATTGAGCCGGTAAAAATAGTTCCCGAACTCTTTTTCACTTGAAATTTTTATGGTAGAACCCCAACTTATAGTACTTGATGTCCATAAAAATTTTTGGTCATTTTGATCCACGAATAAACACAGAAAATTCCATTTTTGCCCTTGGCAGTGTGCTGTCCAGAATTTCTCTCTCTGGACCAGTTTTGGAAAAAAAATCGAAAACCATACTTATACTACTCCGATCATTATGAAATTTTATATGCGGGTTCTACACTTATTGAACTACATATCTGAGAAAAATGGAGTCAAAATACCTTACCAATTTTTCCCAATAATTTTCGGAAGTCACTGCCAGAGACTAGCTTAATTTTATTTCACTATTTTCACAAGTATAGGCATATATGGACCTAATACAACATATACATGCATAAACTAGCTATCAATTATCTAGTTTCAAATAACCTCAACCAAATAAAGGGATTCCTTACCTCGATGGAAGATTTTAAAGAAAACCGTAGGAGTTGTTGTTTTCCTTCGTTTGAGTCCAAAGATCCTAAAATATCGCCATAACAACAACATATTCATGCACCTTTAGTTTACACTTAAATTCTAAGAAGGTTTTAACCAAACAAAGTCTAAAATCTTACCTACACTTAGACACTTGAGTTGGAGAAAGGCTTAGGAGTTCTTGATCACAATGGAAGACTAAGCCAAATTTCTTCCTTCTTCTTCTTGGTGTAATTTCGAAAATGGGATGGAGGGGATGAGAGAGATGATGATGTGAGTTTTGGCTTGAAGACTAAGTAATCAAGTGCAATTGCACCATACCTCATTAATGCTAGCATTAAATGATCCAATCTTAGGCTAGATTTGGTTGCCACTTGTCAATACCCTATGGAGTCCTTAAGAAGATCACAACTTAATTGGCCAGTTTATGGTTAAATCAGATGAAAGCTCGGAGGATTATTACTTAATTCGGGAAAATTCTAACACCAAAATTATCCTAAAAATAATCCCGTCGCTAATCACTCAAATTGGGAATTTTTCGGTATCTCGCGAAATATAGGTACAAGGTTCGTAACAATTTTACCCTTTACAGTCCGCTTAAAATTTTACTTGAACTAACTTGAAGTTCAGGCTTAATCGTATCATACTTAATAATCCAATTCCTAGGAAAATTCGAACTGAATATACATCCCTAAGAAGTTTACGGTTCGTGACCGGTACATAGATCGCAGCTTATTAATGACTAGAAGAAAAAAATTCTTTCGATCACCGAGAGACCTTCTCATAAATGTCATAGCTTAAAAATATATATTCTCGAACCTTAACTTTGTCGGAAAAACCGAGGGGTTACATGAATTTTGTCATATGAATGTGAAAATGATGAAGTGGGTTTAGTCTTGTGTGGTTGAAGTTCTTTGTGCTTTGCTTCTATTTCCGGCCGGGATAGATAGTAGACTCTAGGAAAGTGAGTGTGTGCGCGATAGCGGCCTCTTACGAGTCCAACTCATCCACATCTCCGCCCTTAGTCCGAAAGGATGAGGTCCGAGAGGAGTTGTAGGAAAGGTGTTCGATTAAATGCCTCAACCGAATGAGGATTGAGAGTCCAAGTGTGACGTCACTTGGTATTGATACCGTGAATCCCGAGTTTATCCCTGAACTTAGTTTCTACAACTCCAATAGAATGATCAATCATATAGAGTAACTAAGTCACGCACCCCCTTGTCCCTTTTTAATTTGTTTTAGTACCTTTTTAAACCTATGCTTATTATTCTCTTGATTTTAGCTAGTTCTTGTAACTCTTACATCTCAACATCCTAGATGCCAACATTAATTCACTCCAATTTGTCATCCTTGAGAGACACGACACTCTGGGAGTTTTGACTCTTCGTTTTACCACATTCCATTACACATTCAACTCACCACATAAACAAAACCTTCAGGGCCCTGTGCAAAGGCCTTGGGCAGACATGCCCATGGCCGGCCCTGTATATGTATGTGTGTGTGTGTGTGTGTGTGTGTGTGTGTGTGTGTGTGTGTGTGTGTGTGTATAGGTCCTTAATCAGGTGAGAACCATGTCCCAGGTGAGAACGTAAGGACAAATCCAAACCATTAATCTAGTAGATCTAACGGTTGAAATAAACAAAATTTTGTAATATTTATGAAAATGACCCCGCTCATTTTAANTATATATATATATATATATATATATATATATATATATATATATATATATATATATACTATTATCTGCAAGTATTTGCTCCTCCGTGCTATGTGTAAATAGTTAATTTAAGGGGTGAATTAACTCTTAGTTTTATGCTAACATTGGGTACTCTTTGAGTATTTTCAGGTGTATCTGCATGAGCATGGATTATTCGAGCGATTCACTTTTTTTTTTTCTAGACTAGTTGTTTTGTAGTTTTTATTTTATTAGTTAATCCAAGGGTTGTTTTTTAACAAATGTATTTAATTCATTGTACTAGTATTAGTTGGGTTGAACAAATGTATTTAATTCATTGTACTAGTATTAGTTGGGTTGTGTCTTGTAGTGTTGTTCTTAGCCTGTGTGTTTGGATATAGGTAGTTGTCTAAATGTGGCGGTAGCATCCCTTTTTCCTTGTTTTGTTTTATTTCCGCAACTAAAAATGATTTTTAATCAAATGAATTTATTTTTATAAAATATTTTGGTTTCGGAAAAAAGGAGTGTTACAGTAACATTATGTATTACCTAGCGCCCTATCTTTTTGTATGGTGAAATGATGACAAAAACTATAATTAATAATAATAATAAAGTAATTTTCCAAACAAAAAAAAAATTATTGTTTTCAAATCAACCTTAAATCAAGATAATATATTGGATCAAGAAGCCATCTAATCATAGTTAAAATTTCAGTAGGAATAAATTGAAACTTAATTGTCTAATTGAAAATTTTTAAAATAAGTATACACTTATCGGTATTTGGAGGGTAGATTATTAAAATAAGTATACACTTATCGGTATTTGGAGGGTAGATTAATTTTTGTGAGGTGGTTTGTTGTGTGTGTTTGTGTGTGTGTGTGTGTGTGTGTGTGTGTGTGTGTTTGTGGTGTGCTTGTGTGTGTATGCTAAAGAAAATAAGAAACAAAAAGATTTGAATGAGGCTGATGAGTAATAACTAGTAATTTTAAATTGATAGGTTGTACATTAAATATTGAATACTTTGTTTCAACACTACATATTTTCTTTCTTTTGATATTTCAATGATAATTTTTTAGCTAATAATACTTTGTTACCCCCATATTTATATGGAGGTGATGGTGGACATTGACAAAATGCGGGAGGCGGCGATGGACAAACACACGGAGCAAAGCACTGGCTAGTCGTGTTGCATGGCCGTGCTATATTCCTTGCTTCAGCTACCAGTGAAATGTCTGCCAAGATTTATAATTTTAGATTGGTGATGTTAGAGAAAATAATAATTCAAGATTTTTCAAAATAATAAGGAAAAATTGCACTTCTCATCCCTAAGTTATAGGGTAATTGTAGAATTCGTCCCTAAATTTTGGTAATACTCACTTTTCGTCCATAAGTTATAATAACAACAACAACAACAACAACAACAACAATAATAATAATAATAATAATAATAAAATTACACATCAGAAACAGTAATGGACTGATAAGACACAATCAATAATATGTATATAATATTATAACTTCTGCTATTTATAATTTTTTGTAAATGAAATAATAACCATGGTCACCTGTAGCAATAACCAAGGAGAAAATTAAAACCAACATGGATGTCGCTGTTGCCGAATTCATGGTTGTCAATATACTAGAAATAAACTAAGAAGCCTAGACGGTAGTGTTGTGAGGGTGGAATGTGTGAAATAATGTATATTTATAGGGGTTTTGTGGCGGATTCATGCCTTATTCAAAAGTATTTCTCAAAAGATATTATGGAGTATTTTGAAAATATTATTTCATTTTGATATAGGAAAAATTACTATACTAATTGTAACAATTACTATTTTTTATTACTATAATAAGCATATTGTAATAACAGTTACTATATATTTATATAGTAACAGTTACTTTTATTTTATTACTATAATAGGCTTATTATAGTAATAGTTACTATATATTATTATATATGTCGATTTTATTACTATAATAGGTATATCAATTATGTAGTGTTATTTACTAATTACTATTACTATACTAATAGTAACAGTTACTTGTAGTATACTAACTGTTAAAAAAAGTAACCGTTACTAAATTAATTAAAAAAATAAATGTTTCTATCAATATAGTAAAAAAATAATTGATATACCTATTACAGTAATTATTAAAATTGACATTTATAATAATATATAGTAACTATTACTATAATAAGTCTATTAAAATAATTTTAAAAAAAAAAAGTAACTGTTACTAGTAGTATAGTAAATCACACTCAATAATTTTGATAATTAAAATTGACATTTATAATAATATATAGTAACTATTACTATAATAAACCTATTATAGTAATAAAAAAAAGTAGTTGTTACTATTAGTATCGTAGATCACACTCAATAATTCATATGCTTATTATAGTAATAAAATCAACATATAATAAAAAGTAATTGTACCAATTTGTATAGTAATTTTTCCTATATCTTATTATTATAATAAAATCAACATATAATAAAAAGTAACTGTTACAATTAGTATATTAATTTTTCCTATATGTTTATATATATATATATATATATATATATATATATATATATATATATATATATATATTACTATGGAGTACTAATATAGTAATCTAATCTTAAAACATAATAATTCCCAATCAACGTTATATCCTTCGTTTATGTCCCTCTTTTTGGATGCTAATAAATGTGTACATTTTACTTTAAATGTTGTACACTTCAATGTTATTAGACAAAATTGTCCCTACTACATTCTTGTTATACAAAACTACCCTTACACCGTTATAACACCGTTACTTTTAACTCCACCATTATTACTATACACCTATATCTATCATATCTTTTTCCTATTCTTTAATTGTCATTTTATTAAAATTATTATATAATTAATTTAATGGTTAATTATATTTTAATTAAATTTCTATGAATGGTAAATCATATATATGTGTATAAAATACATATATTATTTGTGTATATATAATTTGAATTATACATTTTAATTATTTGTATTTATTAATATTTTAATATTGGACATAAGTTTTCGCGCATCGCGCGTACAAAATACTAGTATACTAATATATCTAAAAGAAAATACTCCCTCTGTCCTATAAAAGTCATTGGCATATTATTGAAAACCAATTTCTTGCTCTTTTTTTTGTTTAATTAATCTTCATTTAATTATTTAGAACAAGACTCAATATTTTAATATGTTTTTGTATTATTCGGAATTATTTAGGTCATTATGGTATTAATAATTTTTGTTTGTATTTTTATAATAGTACAATTGTACATTATTTTACAAATATTGCACTATTTTTTTTATCGGACAAAATTGTTCGTACATCATTAAAGTTCAATACACACACACACACACACACACACATATATATATATATGAGTAATGCTACTGGCATTGTATAGTTAGCGACGGATGGAAAGTAGGGGTGGAGAATGAGGATTCTCTCAGATGTCGTTCTCAAAAGGATGACAAATTAGAGTAATTAATTAAGTGTACTGCAACAAGTAATGCTTATGCATGCATTAGGCTATGATGCAATGTAAATAATGACTAAATTCTGTGTAGCTTTACAAGTGTCGTTAACCTATCGATCTATTAGGTTTTTCTTTGTATGGAGCACTGTTCCGTGACCATGGTCATAAGAAGCATTTTATCAAGCACATTGTCTTCACCTCATTCCTTAATCCTAAAGGAGCAATCTTGGTCTTGAATCTTGAAGAATAGAGGATACTATATATTGTATGGTTCTTAGGAATGATAGGGAAAAGAGTAGGAAAGAATACAAGCTCTTTTATATGGATAGGAAAAATCATTACATACATAGTGTATGTATTGTATTAGGGTAACTAGAATAAATAATGGGCCCTTATAAGGAATGTGTCTTGCATTTTTTATTACAATACTAGTAAGTATGAAATTGGTCCTTCAAAGATAAATAAATTGGGCCATTACAAAATATTCTACTTATAAGAAATATAAGGATCCAATTTAAAGAAATCTCTTATAGGAATTAAATCAAGAATTGGGCCTTAGAATAAATAATTAATTCCAGAATAAGAAATATATATGTGTATATATATATATATATATATATATATATATATATATATATATATATATATATATAGAGGTCCTTAATCAGGTGAGAGCCATGTCCCAGGTGAGAACGTAAAGACAACTCCAAGCCATCGATCTAGTAGATCTAACGGTTGAAATAAACAAAATTTTATAATATTTATGAAAATGACTCCGCTCATTTTAAAGTTTATAATATTTATGAAAATGACTCCGTTCATTTTTTACTTGATTTCTCATCCATCAGATCTTACAGATCAATGGTTCAGATTTTTCCTCACGTTCTCACTTGGGTGCATAGTTCTCATATGATTAGGATTCTATATATAAGATCATAATCAGGTGTGGCCGCCCCTAACGTGCGGTCAGTGCGGCCGCACCACTATGTATACATATATACACCACTCAGTGTAAAAAAAATGCACCACACAAATATGCATAATTAGGTACACATCACCAAAAAGCACACCACTAGGTATGCAAATATACACCACACAGTGTTAGCATGTAACCCCTCGGTTTTTCCGGTAAAACTAAGATTCGAAAATAGCGATATAAATTTTTTTTTAGCTATAACATTTAAGAGAAGACTATTCGGTGCTTGAAATAATTTTTTCTCCTAAGGATTTATTATCAGTAAGTTGCGAACTACGTATCGGTTACAAACCGAGAAAATTTTAAGGACGTAGATTCAATTCGGATTTTTCCAGAATTAGGATTATTAAGTATCATGCGATTAGGCCCGAATTTTAATTGGTTCAAGAGAATTTCTAAGTGGACCGTAAGGGATAAATTGTCACAGACTCTGAACATAAATTTGGCGGAAGACCGGAAAATTCCCAAAATTGGCGTTTTGCGACGGGAATATTTTTACGATAATTTTGGTATTAGAATCTTCCCGAATTAAGTTATGATCCTCCGAACATTCATCTGATTTAAGCTTAAACTGGCCTATTAGACTAATGTCTTCATAAGGGATTAATAGGGTGTTGACATGTGGCAATCCAATCCTAGAACTAAGATTTGATCTTGATTGTAACATTAATGAGGTATGGTGGCTTGTACTTGGTTGCTTGATTTCCAAGAGTAAATCTAGCCTAATCACTCACATCATCCCACTCCCTCACTCCCATTCGAATTTACCCTAAGGAAAGGAAGAAAGAAAAGATTAGTCTAGCAAATGTGATCATCTCTCTCTTCTCTCCACTCCATTTTCGAAAATACACAAAGGTAGAAGAAGGAGGAAATTTTCTAAGTCTTGCCCTTGTGATCTAAAGCTCCCACTCACTTATTCCCAACTCAAGTGACCAAGTCTAGGTAAGACTTTAAGCTTTAATGGTTCAATCATCTCTAGCATTTAAAGTGTTGATGTTTAAAATAAGAAAAATATTGTTGTTATGGTGACATTTCTTTAGGATTTTTTTTGGAGAAGAATTCCAAAGGGAACACCCTCAACTTTACGGTTTAAAAATCTTCTACGGAGGTAAGGAATCCCTTAAGTTGGCTCAATCACTTGGATATAGACAATTGCTAGGAAATTATACGGTTAGGAATTTTTACGTGATGATTATGTGTTATGTTATGGATCTATAAATTGGCTTCAAAAATCCTTGCTTTGATTTTTGATAAATTTGTTATGCATGTTCATAGCTATTTTCTGCATGTATATGTTGGATTTATGCCCATATAGGCTTATACTTGTGAAAATATTGAAGTAAAATCAAGTTAGTCTCTGGCAGTGACTTCCGTGAATTTCTGGGAAAAATCGGTAAGGTATTTTGATCCAATTTTTTTTATACATGTATTTCTATAAGTGTAGAAGCTGCATATAAAATTTCATAATTTTTGGAGTAGTATAAGTATGGTTTTCGATTTTTTTTCCAAAACTGGTCCAGAGAGGAAAAATGCTGGACAGCACACTGCCAAGGGCAAAAATGGAATTTTCTGTGATAATTCGTGAACCTTGATGACCAAAACTATTTATGAACATCAAGTACTATGAGTTAGGGTCCTACCATAAANCTATCTACGATTATGACGATTATGTGCAGTACCTAACAGATGATGACCCCTATGGCCCCGGATATGCGCCTGATACACCCGCTCTGATCGACACTCCCGACTCTACTCCCGCTCCGGACTCGCCGGAGGCTCCTGTTTGGGCACCCCCTCCAGTCTTACCCCTTTGCCCTTTCGATGCTATACAAGCTAGCTATGGGTTCTACCCCATAGAGCTAGTTCCGGGTAGTAATCCTCCTGAGTTCATAGTGCGGTACCCGTACCCGTGGGACCCGAGTCCCCCGGAGTACCATGATGAGTGGATGATGACTATGGACACCTGCCGATTTTTAGACCACATAATGTGGTATGAGGGCGAGTGGTGTGAGGTTTGGGGCACTTACACGGGCCCCGTGTATCACTCCTTAGACTAGATAGAGTCTGAAGTGGAAGGGTGGGGGTGTAGTCAAGTATTTTGTGTAAATATATCTTTTGTAAGGGCGCTAATCCTGAACAGTCGTCTAACCGGGTCTCTCTCTAAACTCTCCGAATGGGTGGTGATAGTAAACCCCGTTCGTTTTGGTAACTTCCTAGTTACATCTTTTGGTGATGCATATATATATGGTCAATATATGGTGCAGTTTTATTCTAAAATTGTCTTGGGTTTTGACGTTAAGGAACACGATCCTTGTTTTTGTTGTTTAGCCTGTGCATCTAGAATGAATCCCGCCTATTTAAGGTTGGGCTGAATCTAGGTGTGGCGGTAATTACTCCGGTGGTTCGGTATAGCCGATTCGGGGTGTTACATAGCAAATGGACCATTAGGGGCAGGGGAGTTATGGTGCATTATTTTGGGTGTGTGGTGTATTTTTTTGGTGTTTTTGTGTATTTTTATTGTGGTGTGTTTTCTAACATTGAGTTCTGCATTTTCTAACATTGAGTGGTGTATACCGCACCGACCGCATGTGAAGACGCGTCCACATTTGAACAGATTTCTATATATATNTTTCGTACCCCACCGTGAGTTAAACGTGGATGTGTTTCGTACCCCACGTGAGAGTTGGAAAGGTGGATGTGTTGTGTACCCCACCGAGATCTAATAGTTGATGTGTTTCGTACCCCACTCGTGAATTAAAGGTGGATGTGTTTCGTACCCCACCGTGAGTTAAACGTGGATGTGTTTCGTACCCCACGTGAGAGTTGGAAAGGTGGATGTGTTGTGTACCCCACCGAGATCTAATAGTGGATGTGTTTCGTACCCCACTTATGAGTAAGGCGAGAATTGTGTACCATGGGTGATGTGTGAGAGCTAACCATCGGGTGAATTAATGACTGAGTTATTTGCTCGATTTACTGAAATGAAGTGAAATTACTTGTTGTTAAAAATGTTTGCAGGTTGATTGCGATTGTTGGGTAATGTTATCTTACCTTGTTCTTGTTGAATAATTATTTTGAAAACCTTTGTTTATTTTCGAGTGATAATGGATATCCTTACTTAGCCGTCGCGCTAACTGCACTTCGTTGTGTTCTTAACAAATGTCTAGTATAGGCTCGTGTAGCCCGCCTGACTCGGATCCTTCCGAGTTTGAGTTCCCTATCTACGATTATGACGATTATGTTCAGTACCTAACAGATGATGACCCCTATGGCCCCGGATATGCGCCTGATACACCCGCTCTGATCGACACTCCCGACTCTACTCCCGCTCCGGACTCGCCGGAGGCTCCTGTTTGGGCACCCCCTCCAGTCTTACCCCTTTGCCCTTTCGATGCTATACAAGCTAGCTATGGGTTCTACCCCATAGAGCTAGTTCCGGGTAGTAATCCTCCTGAGTTCATAGTGCGGTACCCGTACCCGTGGGACCCGAGTCCCCCGGAGTACCATGATGAGTGGATGATGATTATGGACACCTGCCGATTTTTAGACCACATAATGTGGTATGAGGGCGAGTGGTGTGAGGTTTGGGGCACTTACACGGGCCCCGTGTATCACTCCTTAGACTAGATAGAGTCTGAAGTGGAAGGGTGGGGGGGTAGTCAAGTATTTTGTGTAAATATATCTTTTGTAAGGGCGCTAATCCTGAACAGTCGTCTAACCGGGTCTCTCTCTAAACTCTCCGAATGGGTGGTGATAGTAAACCCCGTTCGTTTTGGTAACTTCCTAGTTACATCTTTTGGTGATGCATATATATATGGTCAATATATGGTGCAGTTTTATTCTAAAATTGTCTTGGGTTTTGACGTTAAGGAACACGATCCTTGTTTTTGTTGTTTAGCCTGTGCATCTAGAATGAATCCCGCCTATTTAAGGTTGGGCTGAATCTAGGTGTGGCGGTAATTACTCCGGTGGTTCGGTATAGCCGATTCGGGGTGTTACATAGCAAATGGACCATTAGGGGCAGGGGAGTTATGGTGCATTATTTTGGGTGTGTGGTGTATTTTTTTGGTGTTTTTGTGTATTTTTATTGTGGTGTGTTTTCTAACATTGAGTTCTGCATTTTCTAACATTGAGTGGTGTATACCGCACCGACCGCATGTGAAGACGCGTCCACATTTGAACAGATTTCTATATATATATATATATATATATATATATATATATATATATATATATATATATATATATATATATAGTTCAAATGCGGCGGCGAGCTCCGGTGCGGTCATGCGGCCTAATCTGCACTGTCCAATTTCATTAATCCTACTGAAATTCGCGTATGTTCAAGTGGGGTTATTATGGTAATTTTAGTATTTATATTACGTGAATTGGAATGGTGCATTTTAGTATACAGTGTGGTGCGTTTGAATACATGTTGTGGTGTGTTTTATTACGTATGTTGGTGCATTAACTGTGTTGTGGAATGGTGTGTTTTAATCTATACGCTGGTGCATTTTCATACGTAGAATGATGTGTAACTGTGTTGTGGAATGGTGTGTTTTAATACGTCGTTTGGTGCATTTTAATACATTGAATGGTGTGTATTTTAACACATGTGTTTCTAATAAGTGTGATGCATTATAATACGTAAAATGATGCATATTTTAGCACATATTTTCTAATGTGTAAATAGTGTATGCTTATAATCTGACATGAAACACGTTGTGGTACATTTTAATATGTAGAATGATGTGTTTTATTTCGTATATTGATAAATATTAAGTGAATAGGTGCATTTGGTATATTGTGTGGAATGGTATGTTTTATCAGTCCTCTGGTACGTTTTAGTACGTAGAATGGTGTGTTCTATAACATATATATATTGCGCGTTGATTTGATGAGTTGATATGATCTAATGGCTGAAAATAGGCCGCACGACCACACTTAATGATTAGGCCACACCTGATCATGACTCTATATATATATATATATATATATATATATAGGGTCATGTTCAAGTGTGGCCGCGACCTTACGTGCGGCCGTGCGGTTTACACCACTCACTGTTAAGAAATGCACCACTCAATATTACGAAATGCACCACTCAATGTTATTGAGTGGTGTATTTCATATTTAAGAAACACACCACTCAATGTGTTGAGTGGTATATTTCGTAACATTGAGTGGTGCATTTCGTAATATTGAGTGGTGCATTTCTTAACATTGAGTGGTGTAAACCTCACGGCCGCACGTAAGGGCGCGGCCACATTTGAATAAAAATCTATATATATATATATATATATAGGGTCATGTTCAAGTGTGGCCGCGACCTTACGTGCGGCCGTGCGGTTTACACCACTCACTGTTAAGAAATGCACCACTCAATATTACGAAATGCACCACTCAATGTTATTGAGTGGTGTATTTCATATTTAAGAAACACACCACTCAATGTGTTGAGTGGTATATTTCGTAACATTGAGTGGTGCATTTCGTAATATTGAGTGGTGCATTTCTTAACATTGAGTGGTGTAAACCTCACGGCCGCACGTAAGGGCGCGGCCACATTTGAATAAAAATCTATATATATATATATATATATAGGGTCATGTTCAAGTGTGGCCGCGACCTTACGTGCGGCCGTGCGGTTTACACCACTCACTGTTAAGAAATGCACCACTCAATATTACGAAATGCACCACTCAATGTTATTGAGTGGTGTATTTCATATTTAAGAAACACACCACTCAATGTGTTGAGTGGTATATTTCGTAACATTGAGTGGTGCATTTCGTAATATTGAGTGGTGCATTTCTTAACATTGAGTGGTGTAAACCTCACGGCCGCACGTAAGGGCGCGGCCACATTTGAATAAAAATCTATATATATATATATATATATAAAGGTTCCCATGCGAAGGAACTCTTTGGTAAAGATCTAGATCAACTGCCTAAAATGAAGGAAAATTTAAAAAATTAAAAATAAATTTAAAAAAAAAAAAAAAAAGCCAGACAACTAGCTGCGAATGATCACCTCTCATTATTGTCGTTTTCTTCATTATCTTCCTCTCCTACTACGAATTCAAACTTGTATTAGCATTACATTTTGAAAAGAAAAATGCTAGATGTATTTCCAACAAGTATAAATTCTGGTGTAAAGATTTTATTGGATAAAGTCATGCACTTAAAGTTTCGAAGTTATGCACTAAGTGATGCACCTAAAGTTTCGAAGTGATGCACCTTAAGTTTCGAAATTATGCACAAGTTTCGAAACTATGCACCTTAAGTTTCAAATTGATTCACCTTAAGTTTCGAACTGATGCACAACAAGTTTCGAACTAATACTCCTTAAGTTTCAAACCTATGCACCTTAAATTTCAAACTGATGAAATATGGACGATTCTTGTTACGATTCAAAACCAATGTTGTAAAAATCCCGCCTAGGTGCCGATTAATCCCCGCCTAGGCGCTAGGCGCCAGTCAACCGCCTAGCGTATCACCTTAAATGGTGGTCTAGGCGGCTGGCCGGCTAGGCGTCCGCCTAGGCCGCCTAAGCACCGCCTAGGCCGCTTAGGCGCTGACCGCCTAGGTCTCCGCGCCGACTAAACCTCCTAGGCACCGACTAGGCCGCCTACTCGGGCAAGTAACTATTGTTCTTCTTTATTTTAATGGGTTATTTCACTCAAAACAACATCGTTGAGTGAAATAACCCTAAATTGTACAAACTCTAGATATTTTTTAGATTAATATTTAATATTTTAATATTAACTATTAAAGTATTATATAATTTATAATTATTAGTCTATAAAAATTTGAAAATACTTATACAAATTTTTAAAAAATAAAAATTAATTAAATAAAATACATTGGCGCCTAGGCACCGATTAATCCCCGCCTAGGCGTCCTAGGCGCTAGGCGCTCGCGAAAATAGAGGCATTAGCTTCTTGGTATATTCATGGTCTACATTACGGTCAATAATGGGGCGACAAATAATTCCTTTTATCGATTGCGAACTCTTTTTGGGATTTAGAGATTTGGAACTACAGATTTAGGGCGACAAATTTTCTCTTTGCTCTCCTCTATAGTAGCGTTGTACGGTCTCGTTCTTCGCCGGGTGAAGGAGGATGATGAAGCCTTGAACTGAAGCAGATGAAGTTGCGTACGTTAGGAATTTGTGGATTGAATCTAAAAATTAGAAGAACAGGTTTGCTTAACCTAACCTAATTAAATCAGTGAAAACCGGTTAAATAAAAAAAATATGAAGAGACAAAATTACCCTTACTAAAAATAGGAAATTCATGAGAATGACTAAAGGTTTCCAAAAAATAATAGTCTGGGATGTTAAATGACAAAAACGATAGTCTGGGACTAAAATTGGAATTGCCACCAAAGACAAAGGACCTTTGGTGGAATTAACTCTAGGAGCGCCTAGCGATTTTTTCAACCATGTTCAAAACTGGAGAAAAAAAAAAGATTGTTGAATTTAAACTATTTTAAAATAGAAAATAGAATTTAAAAAATTAAATAAATAATTAAATTTTAAATCTGCGATTCTAACCAACAATGAAATCAGATTAATAGCGGATTGAAACCAAACAGATTTATCATTTAAAAATATGTTCGATTCTAGTTCACATTTATTATGATTCCAGTTTTGGTTTGAACGATTAAAATTTTATTTATTTATTTATAAAATTTTATTTTTTAAAATAGTCTAAATTCAACAACTATTTTATTTTATTTAATTTTTTTTTAATTTTAAATCGTAACAAAAACCATCCTTACTATTTTTCCTTTCAGTTGCTATATTGTCAAATTCGGTTCAAATTGAACTGTAGTGATCCTTGCATATAAGCAATAATTTGTTGGAGAAAAAAAAAATATATGAAATAATTATTTTAAAGATAAAAATGTCTATTTAACATCAAAAAGGAAAAAACTACCACTTTTAAAATAATTGAAGGGACAAATGTGTATACATAAATAACTCAGGGAGAAAAAGTGTTATATAAGTCTATAATTCAAGAGAAAACCGTCATTTTCCCAAAAAGATATGTCGTTTATTTTAAATATTCTGACTTTTAAAATTGGAGGTCTTACAAATATTGTCAAATGAAATTGAAGTGTAATTAAAATGATTTGACGTCATTTTACTTTATGGTCTATGTTGCTACATGGATCAAGGTCCACAATAAAATTTCTCAATACCCTATCCAACAATAATTTTGATTGGATTGCATCTCTGACCTCAACCATTATTGCATGGACCATGGTCCACACAGCTGTGTGGACCAAAAATAAAAAGTACATTATTTTTGTACTAAAGGTACATTATTTTTATACTGTAGGTACATTATTTTAGGGTACATTATTTTTGTACTGAAGATACATTATTTGATATATACTGTCAAATAATGTACTAACATTGGGTACTCTTTGAGTATTTTCAGGTGTATCTGCATGAGCATGGATTATTAGAGCGATTCACATTTTTTTCCTAGACTAGTTGTTTTGTAGTTTTTATTTTATTAGATAATCCAAGGGTTGTTTTTGTATTTAATTCATTGTATTAGTATTAGTTGGCTTGTTTCTTGTAGTGTTGTTCTTAGCCTGTGTGTTTGGATATAAATAGTTATGTAAATGTGGCGGTAGCATCCATTTTTTTCTTGTTTTGTTTTATTTCCGCAACTAAAAATGATTTTTAATCAAATAAATTTATTTTTATAAAATAATTTGGTTTTGGAAAAAGGGGTATTACAATAACATTATGTATTAGCCAGCGCCCTATCTTATTGTAAGGTGAAATGATGAAAAAAACTATAATTAATAATAAAAAAAGTAGTCATTTTCCAAACAAAATAAAATTCTTGTTTTCAAATCAACCCTAAATCAAGATAATATATTGGATCAAGAAGCTATCTAATCATAGTTAAAATTTCAGAAGGAATAAATTGAAACTTAATTGTCAAATTGAAAAATTTTAAAATAAGTATACACTTATCGATATTTGGAGGGTAGATTAATTTTTGTGAGGTAGTTTGTTATATGTGTGTGTGTGTGTGGTGTGCTTCTGTGTGTATGCTAAAGAAAATAATAAAAAAAAAAAAGATTTGAATGAGGCGGATGAGTAATAACTAGTAATTTTATATTGATAGGTTGTACATTAAATATTGAATACTTTGTTTCAACACTACATATTCTCTTTCTTTTGATATTTCAATGATAATTTTTTAGCTAATAATACTTTGTTACCCCCATATTTATATGGAGGTGCTGGTGGACATTGACAAAATTGGGGAGGCGGCGATGGACAAAAACACGGAGCAAGGCACTGGCTACTCGTGTTGCATGGCCGTGCTATATTCCTTGCTTCAGCTACCAGTGAAATGTCTGCCAAGATTTATAATTTTAGATTGGTGATGTTAGAGAAAATAATGATTCAAGATTTTTCAAAATAATAATATTAATAAGGAAAAATTGCACTTCTCATCCCTAAGTTATAGGGTAATTGTAGAATTCGTCCCTAAATTTTGGTAATACTCACTTTTCGTCCATAAGTTATAATAATAACAACAACAACAACAACAACAACAACAACAACAACAACAATAATAATAATAATAAAATTACACATCAGAAACAGTAATGGACTGATAAGACACAATCAATAATATGTATATAATATTATAACTTCTGCTATTAATAATTTTTTGTAAATGAAATAATAACCATGGTCACCTGTAGCAATAACCAAGGAGAAAATTAAAACCAACATGGATGTCGCTGTTGCCGGATTCATGGTTGTCTATATACTAGAAATAAACTAAGAAGCCTAGACGGTAGTGTTGTGAGGTGGAATGCGTGAAATAATGTATATTTATAGGGGTTTTGTGGCGGATTCATGCCTTATTCAAAAATATTTCTCAAAAGATATTACAGAGTATTTTGAAAATATTATTTCATTATGATATAGGAAAAATTACTATACTAATTGTAACAGTTACTATTTTTTATTACTATAATAGGCATATTGTAATAACAGTTACTATATATTTTTATAGTAACAGTTACTAATTTACTATATACTATTACATGTCGATTTTATTACTATAGTAGGCATATGAATTATTGATCAGTGTGATATACAATGCTAATAGTAACAGTTATTTTATTTTATTACAATAATAGGCTTATTATAGTAATAATTACTATATATTATTATATATGTCGATTTTATTACTGTAATAGGTATATCAATTATTGAGTGTTATTTACTAATTACTATTACTGTACTAATAGTAACAGTTACTTGTAATATAGTACTCCGTAACTGTTAAAAAAAGTAACCGTTACTAAATTGATTTTGAAAAATAACTGTTACTATTAGTATAGTAAATCACACTCAATAATCGATATACCTATTATAGTAATAATTAAAATTGATATTTATAATAATATATAGTAACAATTACTATAATAAGTGTATTCAAAAACAAAATTTACTATAATAAGCCTATTAAAATAATTTTTTTAAAAAAAAGTAACTGTTACTAGTAGTATAGTAAATCACACTCAATAATTGATATACCTATTATAGTAATAATTAAAATTGATATTTATAATAATACTAGTTTTTTCTACGCGCTTTGTGCGAAGACTTGTGCCCAATATTTAAACCCAATTAGTAAATCATTTTGAAATAGATATAATGCATTTTTTTTAGTTGTCGAAGTTTCATAGATATTTGAGTAAAATTTTTGTTGTGTATGTATTTGAAATTAATACAAGAAATTCAAATTCACTGTGATGAATATATTCCACTGTAATTTTAAGGGTTCTCAACGTTGTATTACAATATTTTTGTTTTGAAAATGAATAAAATTTGTTTAAATATAGTCTTTTTTTTTTTTTTTTTGAGAAAAAATATAGTCTTCTTCTAATTAGAAATACATCCCTTATAGATTCATATTCATATATGGATATACATAATACTTGATTTCAACTATCTCAATTCAACAACTTCCATAAATTGATATCCAAAAATCTTGTCTCAATTCAACTTCAAATGCATTATGTTGCTGCTCATTTAGAATATTAATATTTTTTAAATAATAGTGTGTGTGTGTGTGTGTGTGTGTGTATATATATATATATATATATATATATTACCATTGAAGAATGTAGGAATATATATATATATATATATATATATATATATATATATATATATATATATATATATATATATTATTGAAGTAAGAATTATAGAAATGATAAATTAGAGCAAATTGCCATTTTGGTCAGCTGACTATAGGGGTCCTATTAATTCTAGTCCACGACTTTCAAAAGTGTTAATTGCATACCATGACTTTTCAATTTGTATCAATTTTGAACACTCCGGTGAAATTTCCGGCCAAATGTCGCCGAATTTTCTTAATCCCACTGATTTGGCTTAATACTATGGGCAAAAATGTAATTTCCACTATCCAAAAAAACCCAACCCAAACCATATATCCCTAACCCGGTTCGATGCTTTATCCTATGTTTTAGAGAAACCTATCATCCCAATCCCAAACTCTCGTGACCTCGTGAGCGAGAAGCAGAAGAACAAAGCAGGGCTAGCGAGAAGGAATACGAAGATCAGCGCCATTCTCCATCTAGTGGACTCTCTACCTAGCAATGAGTAATTTCCATTCTTCTTCTTCTTCTTCGAGTAATTCGTACTATGAATTTGGGGAAAAGTTCCCAATCATCCATTGTAGATGTGGGCATCAATTAACGATTCGAACCTCATGGACAAATGACAATCTGGGTCGGAGGTTTTGGCAATGCTGTGGTAGTATTGTAAGTAATTAAATTTTTTGGTTAAAATTGTATAAATGTATTACCAGTAGACCTTTATTTTTGGCTTTTTTTTTTCTTTTTTGAAATTGTTAATACAGGGTCGGATGGGCTGCGGATTCGTGGATTGGTATGATCCTCCAATGTGCTATCGTTCGAAGAGAATAATCCCAGGACTAGAATTAATAGGACCCCTATAGTCAGCTGACCAAAATGGCAATTTGCTCTGATAAATTATTAAATATAACTATGGTAATATTTAATTAAAATATAAATGAATTCAAACTTACCATTGAAGAATGTAAGAAAAAATATTATGTATGCATGTGCATGGTAATTATAATGTGAAAAGATAACAGAAGTTATAACGGTAGGGATATTTCTGTCCAAAAAATTATGTAGTACAACTTTTATAGCATAAGGTACAACAAAAATTAACGGAAAAAATGGACATAAACCAGGGGTATAATCTGGATTGAGACTTATTATGTTTTTAGATATAGTAACTATTACTATAATAAGCCTATTATAGTAATAAAAAAAAAGTAGTTGTTAATATTAGTATCGTAGATCACACTCAATAATTCATATGCTTATTATAGTAATAAACTCAACATATAATAATATATAGTGAAGTAGTAACTATTACTATAATAATATATAGTAATTGTTACTATTATATGCTTATTGTAGTAATTAAAAAAAAAGAGTAACTGTTACAATTAGTATAGTAATTTTTCATATATCTTTATATATATATATATAGATATAGATATATATATTACTATGGAGTACTAATATAGCAATATATTAATATATTTAAAGGAAAAAATTGTTTAAGAAATTTCAAAGTACTCCCTCTGTCCCATAAAAGTAATTCGCATATTATTGAAAATCAATTTCTTGCTCTTTTTTTTTTTTAATTAATCTTCATTTGATTATTTAGAACAAGACTCAATATTTTAATATGCTTTTGTATTATTGGGAATGGTTTAGGTTATTATGGTATTAATAATTTTTGTATGTATTTTTCTAATAGTACAATTGTAAATTATTTTACAAATATTGCACTATTTTTTTTTATAGGACAAAAGTGTTCCTACATCATTAAAGTTCTATACATACATACATACATACATACATACATACATATATATATGCCCCTATTCACGTGAAGACATCTTATTTTGAGGTTAATGAGGTGTAATCTCAACCATCCAATATAATGGAATAAAAGGCAGTGATTACAAGTCAAATATATATATCTCACGCTAGATTTATGGTAAACAAGGGTAAAGAAGAGATTTTTAGTTAGGTAGTAATTAAGGTAGGATTTATATTTGCAAAGTTAGCATTACATGATAATATCAATTATGGAATGAATGTTGAGTTGAAAAGGGACGTGCATATTATATGTTTTCAATAATGGCGCCAGTGAAAATATTTGCAGTGCAAACAAGGAGGTTTTAGAGTTTGATTCCGTCATGGCAGCCATGGAGGTTGATTCGGAGCAAACATTTGGAAAAACAACCTACGAAAATGCGAAGACACCTACCATGCAAAGTATATATTGATTCCTTCTATAGTTGTGTTACGTAATGATATAAAAACTTTAATATGAGTATTTGAAATGTGATATGTCCATATTAAATGATGTGCATATGAGTAAAACTGAAGAAAAAAAATGCATGTTTGCGTTTGTAGTAGTGTGCCAGGTTGGGTGATTATGTGTGCCGTTTTTCTTAATTGTGTTTGACTACTGAAATATATAGAGTTGAAAGAATACAACTGAATGAATGGGGTTTTATTTTATTAAATTTATTAATCTGGAATTTATAAAAGATGAGCTTGAGGATAGATTGATAATTGAAAGCATACAGCAGGATGCATGTGATTTTTTTGAATTAAATGTATTATTCTGGAATTTTTAAAAGATGAAGTTGATGAGAGATGGGGATGACTATTGAAATATATAGAATACAAGGCATACAATGGAATGAATGTGGTTTGTTCTCCAATCATTAGTTTGTGCATTTGTTTATCTTTTAAAAAAAATTTTAGCAAAAGAGTGTGGATGTGCCGCCGCGTTAAAAATGGTGTGTCGATCTTGTAACTTGTGTGTGACCACTTCAATATGTAGAATTGAAATCATAAGATACTTTGGGTTTTTTTTTTTTTTTTGGTAAACTTACTTTGGGTTTTTTAATAATATATTCAACATGGTTGTTTGGGAGTGTGATGTTTTATAATCATGAGTTGTTTAGAATTGAAAGCATAAGTTACTTTGTGATTTTTAATTATATATTCACATGGTTGTTTACATGTGTTGGGAGTGTGATGCTGTATAATCATGATTTATTTGCTGATATTTTGAATATGTAAATCGAGTATGATAATGAAATCAAAAAATAATGGAAGAAAATATAAGGAATAGTCCTCTACGATGTGTTTACTACTGAATACAATTTCTTTATTGCGATATTCAAAATACATCACATTTTTAATTTTCCATACAAATTTCTTTAATGAACTTTCATGCATTCATAATTTTCCCCATTAAAATCGAGAACATTAGTTTTGATTAAGCAAAGAATTATGCGCTAAAGAATTTGATTGTATGCCTTATGTAGGTGATTATAAATGTATAGGCACACCATAATGACTTTGTGGGCAAACAAATTAAATCATACGGGCACATTGTTTGCGTCGTAATTATCAGGCACACAAGAAAAACGTATGGGGCTAACGATTCGCAACTTCCAGGCACACAACGAACATAATTGAAGATCAGCTTCCTTATATAAAGTAGACGTCATTTTAAATTTCGCATACAATTTCTTTAATGAGTTTTCATGTATTCATAATCTCTCCCATTAAAAACAAGAACATTAGTTTTGCTTAAGAAAAGAATTTTGCTCTAAGGAAATTGATTGTATACCTGTTGTAGGTGCTTATAGGCGTATTGGCACACGAGAATGTCTACGTTGGAAAAGAAATTAAATCATACGGGCACATAATTCAAACGACTAATATTTGAACATCGGCTTCCATGTATAAAGTACGCTAGGTAAGCATATAGGCACAAAGGAATATCATAGCGGGCAAAGAAGTGGCACCATCCGGGCACATAATTTTTTTAAAAAGAAAATAAAAACCAAACTGTACAACAAATAAATCGTGAAAAACATATGTACTAAGCATACAAATTTTCCAACATTGTCACACAGCTAATCCTCCACACAATATTCTGAAAAAAAAAAAAAAAAAAAAACCAATGTACACTGATATCCACAAATCAACTGTCCAGATTTGCAATACATATTCATCAATGAATTCGGGACGGTAATATAAGAAAAGAATGCACTTCTTATAGTAAGACTATGTAATTGAGACCCAAATGTCAAGTCACCTTTGCATGCTTTGGGAGCTAACGGCAACCTCATAATTAAAGCACGTGCTCCATCTCAACTAAAAGCTTAGTTGGACTGCACATATTATATTTATGCTCACACGCCCCCTCAACGTGTGTGGCGGTGGATTCCAACCAAGCAACACGTGGAAGTCTCTTTTTGTGGGTGACGCGGAGATTCGAACTCATGATCTTTTGCATGGTTTTGATACCAAATTAAAGCATGTGGACTGCACATATTATATTTATGCTCACACTCATCAATCTCTGGTTCTCTGAGACACCCATTTGAAACTGTTTCTTGAAAACTTTAAAAGCTTCAAATTGACTCTGGTGAATAAAATTCAGCATGGAATGGTGTATAGACTTAGGAGTTGGTCTAGGACTTCTACCAAACACGTGGTGCTCATTTTGAAAAGAGCACAATGTCTTCACCAATTGCGACGGTTGTCTGGCTATACTCTGGAGAGCAAAGGATTCAGTTGGCTGGTAATCGTTGGAGACAATAAACTCTAATGGAAATGAACCCAGTCCACATAAATATTTCAGAGAGAAAAAACCAATTGAGACTAACAACTTGATAAATTCTCACCCTTTAGAACCCAAGTTTCATGCTTCCAGAAAGCACAAGTAGCAATGGAGATTCACTGCGAATTATACACATTAATGCTTTCCATATCATCAGTGCTGATGTAAAAATCATATCCGGAGAAAAGAACCCACGCTATAAAAGAAAAGTTTAATTGAACAGAGCCCCAGATAGATTACTTCAGACGTTGTTGCAAGCATTATCTCACCATGAAAAAGAATAAATTTCAGCAATACAAAAGCAATAAATTAATATATAAAAATAAAAAAGAAGGAAACTTAAGGATTGGGAATAAACCAGAGACCATGATGATACAATTAAAATTAATAAATTACCTGTGGTTGACTAGGACATTTCATTGAATCATTGTCGACGGAGCTCAAGCTGTCGCCGGCCGTGGAGGCAATGGCGTTGTCTGCTGTCCGGAGGAGAAACGGCGACGACAGAGGATGCAGTGGAGGCAGTGGAAGCATAGAAGTATATTACGGAGCAATTTTCTTGGAAAGCAAATAGAATATATGTGCACAAACGAAACCTCCAAGAAACGAAAGAGGCAGAAGTTGGTTCGAAAATTACAAAAGGAAGTAATGGGAAATCTCGCGTGAATAGGAATTAAATAGACACTATAATTCAATTAACATAATTAAAACGATAACAACACTGACAAAACTACCCCCAATCCTAATAAAACTTAAAAAGATAGTACCATATTACCTAAAATAAAACAAAAATTCTGTTTAATCATGACCATTGAAAAATCTAATCTAACGTATAAAAATAGACCTCATAGTACTCTATAATATATTAGTACTCACCTGAATAGACTTATATATATATATATATATATATATATATATATATATATATATATATATATATATATATATA
>NC_044927.1:10939828-10999227 GCF_003576645.1 Ipomoea triloba
AAAAAAAAATTTAAAAAAAAAAAAAAAAAAAAAAAGCCAGACAACTAGCTACGAATGATCATCTCTCAATATTGTCGTTTTCTTCATTATCTTCCTCTCCTGCTGCGAATTCAAACTTGTATTAACATTACATTTTGAAAAGAAAAATGCTAGATGTATTTCCAACAAGTATAAATTCTGGTGTACAGATTTTATTGGATAAAGTCATGCACTTAAAGTTTCGAAGTTATGCACTAAGTGATGCACCTAAAGTTTCGAAGTGATACACCTTAAGTTTCGAAATTATGCACAAGTTTCGAAACTATGCACCTTAAGTTTCGAATTGATTCACCTTAAGTTTCGAACTGATGCACAACAAGTTTCGAACTGATACACCTTAAGTTTCAAACCTATGCACCTTAAATTTCGAACTGATGAAATAGGGACGATTCTTGTTACGATTCAAAACCAATGTTGTAAAAATCCCGCCTAGGCGCTGATTAATCCCCGCCTAGGCGGTAGGCGCCAGTCAACCGCCTAGCGTATCACCTTAAATGGTGGTCTAGGCGGCTGGCCGGCTAGGCGACCGCCTAAGCACCGCCTAGGCCGCTTAGGCGTTGACCGCCTAGGTCTCCTAGGCGCCGACTAAACCGACTAGGCCGCCTACTTAGGCAATTAACTATTGTTTTTCTTTATTTTAATGGGTTATTTCACTCAAAACAACATCGTTGAGTGAAATAACCCTAAATTGTACAAACTCTAGATATTTTTTAGATTAATATTTAATATTTTAATATTAACTATTAAAGTATTATATAATCTATAATTATTAGTCTATAAAAAATTGAAAATACTTATACAAATTTTTAAAAAATAAAAAATAAATAAATAAAATACAATTAATCCCCGCCTAGGCGTCCTAGGCGCTCGGGATTTTTTCAACCATGTCCAAAACTGGAAAAAAAAAAAAGATTGTTGAATTTAAACTATTTTAAAATAGTTTTTTTTTTTTAATACTACTAACTCTATTACAATGCAATATCTGTTCATAACTACTTTCTCAACCTATTGAAGCAAACCTGAGGCTCGAACCCACTCCCTCCCGTATAAAGGGAAGAGTTTGATGCCACTGAACCACAAGGTCCTTAGCTTTTAAAATAGAATATAGTATTTACAAAATTAAATAAATAAGTAAATTTTAAATCTGCGATTCTAACCAACAATGAAATCATATTAAAAGCGGATTGAAACCAAACAGATTTATCATTTAAAAATATGTTCGATTCTGGTTCACATTTATTATGATTCCAGTTTTGGTTTGAACCTCGGATTAAAATTTTATTTATTTATTTATAAAATTCTATTTTTTAAAATAGTCTAAATTCAACAACTATTTTATTTTTTTTTTTTAATTCTAAATCGTAACAAAAACCATCCTTACTATTTTTCCTTTCAGTTGCTATACTGTCCAATTCGGTTCAAATTGAACTGTAGTCATCCTTGCATATAAGCAATAATTTGTTGGAGAAGAAAAATATATGAAATAATTATTTTAAAGGTAAAAATGTCTATTTAACATCAAAAAGGAAAAAAAACTACCACTTTTAAAATAATTGAAGGGACAAATGTGTATACATAAATAACTCACTGAGAAAAAGTGTTATAAGTCTATAATTCAAGAGAAAAGTATCATTTTCCCATAAAGAAATGTCGTTTATTTTAAATATTCTGACTTTTAAAATTGGAGGTCTTACAAATATAGTCAAATGAAATTGAAGTGTAATTAAAATGATTTGACGTCATTTTACTTTATGGTCTATGTTGCTACATGGATCAAGGTCCACAATAAAATTTCTCAATATCCAATCCAACAATAATTTTGATTGGATTGCATCTCTGACCTCAACCATTATTGCATGGACCATGGTCCACACAGCTGTGTGGACCAAAAATAAAAAGTACATTATTTTTATATTGTAGGTACGTTATTTTAGGGTACATTATTTTTGTACTGAAGGTACATTATTTGATATATACTGTCAAATAATGTCACTACAGTATAAAAATAATGTACCTTTAGTATAAAAATAATGTACTTTTTATTTTTGGTCCACACAGCTGTGTGGACCATGGTCCATGTGCAATAATTTGCCCATCTCTGATTGTGGACCATGGTCCATGTGCAATAATTTGCCCATCTCTGATTGAGCTGCTTATACGATCTGGACGGATATATATATTTTGGGCCTTCATCTAACAGGCCTTAATATCATATCCATCAATAACAATTCAGCAATATAAGCAAAACAAGATACGGAGTAACTGAAAGGGGTCGTTTAGTTCATTTTTCTGTTTTTTTGTTTCCAATTTTTCATTTCTCTAGTTTTCCATTTTTCCTTCTCCATTCTTCCAGTTTTCCATTTCTCCAGTTTTTTGATTTTCCTTTTCATTTTCCATTTCTTCAATTTTTTCATTTTAGTACATAGTTTGATTACAAAACAAAATACTCAAAACTTTATTAAATACAATCATCCCATATAACATTTGTATATTTATACAACAAAGATAATAATAATAATAATAATAATAATAATAATAATAATAATAGTAATTAAAGGAATAATAATAATAATAATAATAATAATAATAAGCAATAAAAGTGACGCAAATGGTTTTAGTACATCATAATAATAATAATAATAATAATAATAATAATAATAATAATAATAATTAAAGGGAAAATGGTGAACGTAATAATAATAATAATAAGCAATAAAAGTGACCCAAATGGTTTTAGTACATAATAATAAAATTAATAATATTAATATTAATAATAGTAATTAAAGGGAAAAATGGTGAAAATAATAATAATAATAATAATAATAATAATAATAAGCAATAAAAGTGACGCAAATGGTTTTAGTACATAATAATAAATAATAATTATAGTAATTAAAGCACCAAACTGTAAGCATAATAATAAGGCTTGGCAGGGTGAAGGAAAGAGGAGGCAGGCAAAGGCCGCAAAGCGAAAGAAAGAGTAGGCTGGCACACACGGAGACGATTCGAACCTGGGACCAAAGAGGCGAAGATACTGTTCACGCATATTATCTCCATTTTTTCATTTGGAGAGTGTGAAATTTCTTCTCTCCAAATTTGTATTAAAATTGGAAGAATGGAGTGGAGAATGAAATTGGAAAAATGAATTTAGTAAACAACTTCTCCATTTTTCCTTTTTCCACTTCTTCATTTCTCAATTTTTTTGAAAATTTTTCCATTTTTCCAAGTTAGTAAACAACCCCTAAATATTCCTTCCCCTCAAAATCCCCATTTCTAAAGATTACAACCTTATCATAGTTTCCTGTAAATGTAGTTGGTAAAAGCCCATTTGTATTTGCTAGCTCAGCTCTTTCTTTAGTGACATTGATATGCCTTGTGTCCATGTCTACCACAGACAAAGCAAGTCCTTTCTCTTCTGGATTTTGTGATCCCCTGTGTTGAATGGCTTATTATGAGTACATTTCTCAAACTTTTTTGTTTTCCCATCAAACATGTTTCTGTTTGCAGCAAGTTCCATAACATTAGTAGTAAAAGAACATGAATTTTGCTCATCTCTATGTCTATTTGTGTCCTCTATCTTAATTTGGTTGATCAAATCTAGGAGGGACAAATCTTTCTCCATACGTTTCCATCGGTTGCGAAAATCACTCCAAGATGGTGGGAGTTTCTCCACCAATACATTAGACTGTAGTATCTCACACATTTCTCTTCCTTCATTCTAAGACATCAGCTACCAAATTCTCGTAGGCCCTATTTGATAAATAATTAGCCTATTAGCCAATTTTGACTTATTTGACCACTATTAGTTGTAAGTTAATAAGCTATTTGGAATTCCAAAATACTAAAATTCAAAAAGCTACTCCAAGCAGTTTTTTTAATTAGCTTTTTGAGAAAAGAAATTATACCAAACAGCTATCAACTAATAGCTAATTTATCAAATAACTTACTACAATCAGCTAATGTTATCAACAATCATACCTTCTAGCCCAAACAGCCATTCCAATCAGCTAACAACCATTTACCAAACCTGATCGATAATAGGCTTGTCGTCAACCATCTGAAAACGCAACCAATACCCCACCACGAACTTCTTTTTCCATGTATCACCACCATAACGCTTCTGGAGAGTGTCCCAAATCTCTTTAGCAGATTTATAATTAACAAATATCAAGAGTAGCCAGCCAAGACTACCATGTTAGTTAGGCAGATTACTTGAATCAGTTAGAGAATCAGTTAGAAGCTGTTAGTTACTAATCTAGCTGTTAGCTTTCATTTCTCAGCACTGTATATAAACCATTCTTGTTCCCTTTTCAGTTCAATATACAATTTCAGATTCCTTTTTTCTCTGTTAATCTCCCATCCAAATCTTCACATGGTATCAGAGCTATTGTTGCTCAATAATGGCATGGACATTACCGTCAGTCAACACAACTCGGCAACAGGCAACTTCTAGTTCATTGCTTCACCCAATTGCCATAGAAAACCCGATTTCGAACCCTATCCCAGCTTCGGCAGCTCCAATGAGCACTATGAACGCTGGAAATCCACTCCACTTTGATCCAAACGACAACACTAGCCCATATCATCTCCACGCGAACGAAAATCCGGCACTGAAGTTGGTATCCTCTGCTCTAGATGGAAACAATTACCACGAGTGGGCAAGAGCGATGAAGGTGGCTCTCTCCTCGAAGAACAAGTTCAGTTTTGTCAATGGGGCGATTAAGATGCCGAGCATAGATGATCCGAAATACTTTTACTGGGAGCTTTGTAACAATATGGTAGTAGCCTGGATAACCCGTGTGCTATCGCCGACGATTGCAAGGAGCGTCCTATGGATCGATACTGCGGAAGGTGTATGGTTAGATCTCAAGAAAAGATTCAGCAAACAAGATGTCTTCAGAATAGCAGAAATTCAATCAGAAATCTATCGGACAAAGCAAGGTAATAGCAATATAAATGAGTATTTTAGCAAATTGAAATTGCTTTGGGATGAATTGCTCATCTTGAGACCTGCACCTGCTTATATTTGCACTCAGAAATGTAAATGCAGTGAAAATTTTTTAAGCAAAGCTATGACTAATGTCGAGAATGACATGCTTTGTGCCTTTCTTATTGGCCTTGATGACAAATATAATGGAGCAAGAAATCAGATCATGTTGATAAGGCCCCTGCCAGATGTAGGAAAAGCCTACTCTATGATTTCTCAGCAAGAGAGGCAATCCTCTATGGTGTTTAACAGTCCTATGAATCAGTTTGGACACTCAATTGATGATCTGTCAGGTAGTGCAATGTTCACTAAAGGAGACAGGCATTATTCCAATAACAAACCAAAGGTGGTGTGCAGTTATTGTGGTTTCACAGAGCACACGATTGAGAAATGCTACAAGAAGCATGGCTATCCCCCGGGGTGGAAACCTAGAGGAAAGAACATTGGATCAGCGAATCAAATACATGGGAATGCACAAGAAAATTGTGTTTCTGTCAACCAAGATGGGTACAAGAAATACTTGGAGTTCCTTGAATATGTGCAGAAGGAAAGGAATACTCCATTGGAGATAAGATGCACTGGATCAGCACCACAGGCAAACATCATAACAGCCCCTCAGACAAATGCCATTTTAGCAAACTTTGTGCCAAATGCAGAATCAGAAGGTAAACTCACTCTCAATTCTATTAATGAATGCAAGAATGTGTGGATTCTTGACAGTGGTGCTACACACCATATAGTATGTGATATGAATCTCCTCACTGATCCTAAACAATTCTATGGAAAGTATGTGGCCTTACCAAATGGAAATAAAGCTGCAATCACACACATTGGTTCTGTGTATTTGTCAAACACACTTATATTGCAGGGTGCTCTATGTGTTCCAGTGTTCCTTTATAACCTAATCTCTATAGGTGAGCTGGTTAGGTCATCAAGCTATCATGTGCTGATGCACTCTAACAAGTGTATAATATAGGATCCACACCTTGGGAGGATGATTGGTACAGCTGAACTAAAGGATGGTTTATATCAACTTGCTGCTACAAAACAATCCTATTTGCATTGTATGTCTGTAGTGAATTCTGTTGCAAGTATTATCTGGCATATTAGACTAGGGCATGCCCCTCATGCCAAGATAAAACTTCTACAGTCTTTGGATGTAAATGTAACTGCTGGGAAGAATGTTGTTTGTGATTGTTGCCATTTGGCCAAACAGAAAAGATTGCCTTTCCATAATAGTAAATCGTTTACTACTGATTGTTTTCATCTTGTTCACATGGATATTTGGGGGCCTTACCATGTTAAAACCTTTTCTGGACATCAGTATTTTCTCACCATTGTAGATGACTTTAGCAGAGTTACATGGGTTTATCTTATGAAGGGCAAAAATGAAGTAAGGCAACTAGTTCAAGGATTTTGTGCCATGGTTCACACTCAATTTGGGAAGAAGGTCAAATGTATTAGGTCAGACAATGGGAAGGAATTCTTAATGCCAGACTACTACTTACAAACAGGGATAGTACACCAGACCTCTTGTGTGTACACACCTCAACAAAACAGTGTAGTGGAGAGAAAACATGGCCACATTCTATCCACAACAAGAGCTTTGAAGATTCAGGCAGGATTACCTGATTTCTTTTGGGGTGAGTGTATTTTGCATGCTGTTTACATAATTAACAGGTTACCTTCAGCAGCCTTGGACAATAAGGTACCCTATCAGATATTATTTAGCAAACTACCTCATGTTAGGAACATCATGTAATAGGTTTTGATGATACCAACTGATAAGTAGAAATCCCCAAGTCTCGATACATAGGCAAAACGCTGTAAGTTCGACAAGTAAACCAAGAGCGAAAATACAACCGGGTAACTTTGAGCTCAACTCGGAAAATATTTAAGCTTAAGGTAAACCTGTTTGAACATCTTAGAAGTCTCGTGTTGTAATCATATAGACAGATCAGAAGAAAGCATGGGACAACACTGGAGGAATAAGGGTCTGCGAGACATCAACTAAGTCTCGAGACATAAGCAGAGTTCGAGAGGTAGGACCTCTCGATACAGTTATCCAGTTCGAGACATAAACAGAGTTCGAGAGCTAGACCTCTCGATATTTGAGTTCGAGACATCAAGCAATCAAGATATCAACCTTGGTCTCGATACACTAACAATTCTCCAACAAAGCTGATTGACGGTCAGGAAACATACTTAGAGTTTGGAGAAGAAGTATATCATGGAGATAGAATAATAAAGAGGTGCCGAACGTGAAGATTTCAAAATGGGCGGAAATGGATGACGCGTCAGATTTCCACCACAAACGGTCAAAAGGTGCACCAATGCTGAAGTGGTCTGATTCCCTACAAACAAGGAATAATGGGAATATAAAAAGAGTAACTTTTACCAAAAGACGAAAGTGGAGCATGGACTCAAGAAAGTGAACTATAGAATATTCACTACAAGACAAGAGGTTCAAGTTACAAGATCACAACTCCATGAAATATGCTGAAAATATGCAAGACCCATGATCAGCATGGGAGACAAATTTCAAACGGAATAATTTTCCCTCCAACGGAATTATTCCTCAACTCTCATATAAAAAGGACGTGAAGATACAAAGCGAAATAGGGGTAATAGAGTTGGAAAATTCGAAAGAGGTGTCTGATTCAAACGTTCAAGTGCAAGTGCTAAATTTGGAATATCATCCTGATATTCAAAATAGCGAGAAAACACATCTTAGTGTTTGAGAGAGTTACAAAGCTTAAACTGCTATACATCTAGAAGGTGACCGAAGCTGCTCTACACCGAAGTTGATTCAACGATAGCTTGTGGTCAGATTGGAGTCTGTTACATTCAACTGTGACAACAAAAAACACCTTGCTTTGGATTAAGCAAGAGAGGTGGAGTAACCTGGCAGCTGTCCGAGTGAAAGAAACCTGAGGCTTGACGCGGGCTTGGTGATCAAAGCTCAAGTGCTCGATAGGTGGAGTAACAAGAAGCGGGGCGAAAAACCTGAGGCTTGAGGCGGGCTTCGTGATCAAAGCTCAAGCGCTCGATATTGTACTAAAAAGGGAAGTTTTAGTGCAATCCTTCCAGGGAATTTCTGGAAGAAGAGTGGACGTAGGCGGGTTGGCCGAACCACTTAAAAATCTCTCTTGCATTTACTTACTGCATTTATCTCTCGCTAACCTCTCGATTGCACTACATATAAACACACCTCTCGAACTAACTCAAACTCGTGCTAACTAAAAGGGGATAACATTTCCGCTTGTCTTCACCTCGTGAGGTATCGAACCTAAACATCCTAAGTTCAATACACACGAGAGGTCGAAAAGATTTGCAAAATCTTATACAAGTCTATTCACCCCCCCTCTAGACTTGTACCCCATCCCCTTGGGACCAACACCTCACTATGAACATTTTAAGGTCTTTGGGTGTCTCACATATGCCTCACTTCATGGTGGTCATAGAACAAAGTTCTCACCTAGAGCAAGGAGGTGCATGTTCATTGGGTACACTAGTGGGGTAAAAGGGTATAAACTCTATGACCTCCAAACCAAAGAAGTGTTTGTCTCAAGGGATGTAGTTTTTTATGAAGATTCCTTTCCTTTTCAAGATAATAAAATGGCTGAAAAGGGGCAAAATCAGCCAATCTTGCCCTCTGAGCATGCTACTAGCACTGACTGTGAACCTACAATCACCCAACCAAGCCAAGAGCAAGCTAGTGCACCTGACACTATCTCTGAGGTACACCCACAGCTTCCACCTCCAGACCTAAGAAGGTCAACCAGACAGAGGACTGTTCCCTCTTACCTAGCAGATTATGATTGCCAAAATGGCAGAGTTTCTCCTTACCTAGCAGATTATGATTGCCAAAATGGCAGAGTTTCTCCCCATAGTTTGGCCACAGTCCTATCTCATAGCAGGTTATCCCCAGTATACCAAGCCTATATTATGAATATCTCTTGCATCAAAGAGCCCAAAACATATAATGAGGCTATACAACAAGACTGCTGGAAGCAAGCCATGGCTAATGAAATTGAGGCATTACAGGCAAATCAAACTTGGGAACTCACTGTTCTACCCCCCACCAAACAGGCTATTGGCTGCAAATGGGTGTACAAGGTCAAATATAAATCTGATGGGAGCATTGAAAGGTAAAAAGCCAGATTGGTAGCAAAAGGATACACACAAACAGCTGGACTAAACTACCTTGATACCTTTAGTCCAGTAGCTAAAATCACAACCATCAGAGTTCTCTTGGCTGTTGCAGCTGCTAGAGGATGGAACTTACATCAATTGGATGTAAATAATGCCTTCCTTCATGGAGACTTACATGAAGAAGTGTATATGACATTACCACCAGGGTTTAATGCTCCAAGATCTGATATGGTTTGTAGGTTAACTAAATCCCTCTATGGCTTAAAGCAAGCAAGCAGACAGTGGAATGCTAAGCTTACTGCAGAACTCCTCCAACTCAATTTTAAGCAAACCATTGCAGATCCCTCCTTATTTACCAGAGGTAAAGGTGATAATTTCATTGCCTTATTGGTGTAATGTAGATGATGTGGTCTTGGCCAGCCCAGACAAGGTACAGATCCAAGAAATCAAGGAGCATCTGCACAAGGCCTTCCAGATCAAGGATTTAGGTCCACTCAAGTTCTTTTTAGGCCTGGAAATTGCTAGAAGTCAGAGAGGCATTTCTATTAATCAAAGGAAATATGCTCTGGAGTTGTTGGACAACACTGGTTTTATGCACAGTAAACCAGTCAAATCCCCCATGATCCCTTCAACTAAACTAAGCAAAGAGAGTGGTACTAGTCTGGCAGATAGTACTCAGTACAGAAGGTTAGTGGGAAAGCTACTCTATCTCACCATCACCAGACCAGATATCAGTTTTGCCACGCAATAACTATCCCAGTTTTTGGATTGCCCCACAGATATTCATCTACAAGCCGCTCATAGGGTCCTTAGATACATCAAAGGGGCTCCTGCTCAAGGATTGTTCTTTCCAGCAGATAATCATCTTCATCTGAAGGGCTTTGCTGACTCAGATTGGGCTGCTTGCCCAGACACTAGACGTTCAGTCTCTAGTTTTTGCATGTTTCTTGGGACAGCCCTGATCTCTTGGAAGTCCAAGAAACAATTAACTGTATCCAGGTCATCCTTAGAGGCAGAGTATAGAGCCATTGCTGCAGCCTCTTGTGAAATACAATGGCTATGCTATTTGCTTAAAGCTTTAGAAGTCAGCCTCCATTCACCTACTACCTTGTTTACTGACAGCAAATCAGCCATGGCCATCGCTGAGAATCCCGTATTTCATGAGAGAACTAAACATATTGAAATAGACTGCCACCTCATAAGGGAAAAATTGCAAAGTGGAATCCTCAAGTTGCTACATGTTCCTACTGCAAACCAGTTGGCTGATGTTCTTACCAAGCCACACGCTCCTACTACTTTTAGTAATTTCATGTCCAAGCTTGGTCTCCATAACATGTACGATCCAGCTTGCGGGGGGGTATCAAGAGTAGCCAGCCAAGACTACCATGTTAGTTAGGCAGATTACTTGAATCAGTTAGAGAATCGGTTAGAAGCTGTTAGTTACTAATCTAGTTGTTAACTTTCATTTCTCAGCACTGTATATAAACCATTCTTGTTCCCTTTTCAGTTCAATATACAATTTCAGATTCCTTTTCTCTCTTGTTAATCTCCCATCCAAATCTTCACAACAAACAAATCAAATAAACAATTTGACATATTCAGCAGTAGATGACATCTAGCAATTTTGTTATCTTTTTCAAATATTTTCCTGGCCTCTTCGTCAATTTTCTTAGGTCTAGCAATGGGGTTTCTAATAACAGGAGTAGTAAGAGAATCAATTTCAATAGCAGGCAAATCATCATTTAACACATAATCAACTTCTAAAACCTTTAAGTAATACTAATATTTTAGTTGACCATCCCTTATAATTGTTTCTATCTAAAAGTTGTAATTTAGACATATCAGGGATGACTTGGTTTTCAACAACCATAATTCAGCACTAAAACTAAATAAAAATAAATGTAGCTAGTAAGAAATATAAAACAGTAAACTTATTGTTGCATGTGTCGTGAAATCCATTGCTTGTTAATTAAATTTTCTAAAAACAATATAAATATAAATATATTTTTACTACAGGCTCTAAGCTAAGAATACGAGTTGAGAGGTGTAACGGAATCAAGAATTAAGAAAAATTGATTGGGTGGCATTCAATGATTTTCATCTCCTATTTATAGAGTTTCCAAACCAACAAATTCCAAAAAAGAAGGGCTTAAAAACGTATTAATAAGCAAAAACAAATGTCATTCTCTCTCATTCGTTTAACAAACCACGAAAAGATTAGAGGAAGATTCTAACCACTTTTACCATTTTACCAGCATGAGAAAATTGCAGTAAATTATATCATGGATCCAGGTTTATAAAAAAAATAAATTTAGAAAAAACGATCAAATGGACCCCTAAACTTTATTAGAAAAGTCAATTAAGTTCTTGAACTTTAAAAATGTGCAATTAAATTCATCAACATATTATTTTTGTGCATTATCGAAACTCAAAAATCGGTTAGTGACCTATAATAGCAAGTCACCATGGCCGGATTTTAGGGTGTACAAGATGTGCAACAACACATGGCCTCAATTTTTAGAAGATCCAATATTAATTTTTGACCTTGCAACTTAAGAAAATAGCTAAGTCTTTTTGTAATGTTAGCTTTAATTTTGTTAAACGATGTGCGAATATGGCAGCTCATCTGCTTGCTAGGGATGTCATATCTAAGTCAGGTTGTGTGGAATGGAATTTTTGTCCATTTCCTGCTAAGAAGAAGAAGAAGACGATGTGCGAATATGGCAGCTCATCTGCTTGCTAGGGATGTCATATCTAAGTCAGGTCGTGTGGAATGGAATTTTTGTCCATTTCCTGCTAAGAAGAAGAAGAAGAAGATGATGATGTGCGAATATGGCAGCTCATGTGCTTGCTAGGGATGTCATATCTAAGTTAGGTTGTGTGGAATGGAATTTTTGTCCATTTCCTGCTAAGAAGAAGAAGAAGATAGTAGTAGTAGTGGAGTTTGAAGAAGATAAAAGTATAAAATAAATGATGAGGGTATTGAAGAATGACAAAAAATGAAAAAGAGAGTGTTGTAGAGGAGAAAATGGAATATAAAAAGTAAAGAAAAAAGATATGAGGAATTGGAGGGGAAAGGAGAAGAAGATGTCTAGATCATTACAAAATATTTGATTAGAATATGCTAGTCTTGAGCTTAAAAGAGTTCCTCAATGGCTGAAATTTGAGAGCATATCTTGAGGAAAAAGTGGATGGAGAGAAGGAAGTCCTCTTCCTCCAATCTTTGTTAGATTGTTCTTTATTGTTTGTGTTCCATTTATTTCTTTGCAGTTTTTATCTTCTGCATTTACATAGCTTACCTTACAATTCATTTCTAATTTTCTGATAGGGATCCAGTGTCCACACAACTATGAGGGAGTCCCTTACTTTATACTCTCATGTGCTTTACTTTCTTCATTTTTGCCATAGCTTGTAGTACTTTCCCGTGCACACTTCTAAAGTGTGGAAAGGGGAAGTAATGTTTTGCCCATCCCTCCCTTATTACCACTTGGTCCCCTGTTGCTTATTTTCTTTGAACATCGGAACGATGTTCATTTCTAAAATGTGGAAAGGGGTACACTTACGTGTGAGGTAGTACATTGATATCACTAATCGAAGAAGGAGTCAATACAAAAAAAATAGGGTGGGTTAAGGGAAGTTGCAACTAGTAAGTAATGACCTTATATAAAGGCTCATGGATCAGACAGAGAACACCAGACTCACTTCAAACTGAGAATAACTTTTTCTAATGTATAATATATCTTTCTACCTTTCACTCCATTGTCATGGTTGCTTGTGTCCATATAGTATACATTATACTTATTGGATATCAGCACCCTTGGTTTTTACCATTATGGTTTCGACATTATATCTTTGTGTCATGGATACTTATTTATTCATTCCCTACAAACACTTATTGTTCATCATATTTTCTTTGGAGAAATCAATTTTCTCCATCAATGGTGCTCTTGTTGAGAGTTGATTAAACACTCAAGTTTAATTTGCTCTTAATCTCATATCCCACTACAACAAAATAATTTAATCTTAAAAATCTCATTTCAATTTATTACCAGGAGCGCAATTTTCAATCATTCTTGGGCTACTTCATATCGTATCTCTATCTCGTGGAGCGCATCTCAAGAACGCAAGTCTTCAATCCTTATTCTAGTTTTATTATTTTTACTAGGAGTCATCAACTAATTTAGAATAGGCAAACTAACTAGTTCTGACCATACCCACTTAGTGGGGTGCATCTCACGAAGATGTTTTTCACTTAATTGGTGTCTTAAAATTTGCAGGATGTTGAAATGCAAGGTGGTCGGCTAACACGCTAGGTGTGTATGATAAAGTGCTCAATGGTCGGCCTTTAGTCTCAATGTTGAATATTGTGCCTATGGTTGTATTCTTTTTACCTTAGCTAAGTTTTTTCTCACTAAGTTTTTCTTAGTCTAAGGTTTTTAATGAGACAGTCGACGTAATCTATGCCTCCTTTGCTTAGCTCTTACTTAAGGGGCTCACCGAGGACCGCTTAGTTTAACGGTTGTGTCTAAAAGGACCACCACCTGAACGGTCACACCTGTTCAATGATGCGTTGGATAAGGAGTAACTGGCCGAAAGAAGACTTGTGTTTTAGAAGCGGTGAGTTGGTTGGAGAATATTTTTGAGATACTTTCCTGAGACATCGACTTCGCAAAATCTCAAGAAAGTATGAGACTGGATGATGGGTGGTTTACTAGGCTTGGGCCACATGGACCGGTCGAAGTAAGTAATTGGATGAAGGAAGCCTAAGAATGAATGAGAAATAATGCACAGAATTCATGTTCATAATAAATGAATTCTGTGTATTATATTAAGTGTTTATGTCCTCAACTATATAATTTTGTGCATTATGAACCTGAATTCTGTACTTTATGAAGTTAAATTCTGTATATTGGACTAGGGTCCACAATGTAATTTTTATGTGTCCTCAGCTATATATAGAATCTTGTGCATTATGAACTTGAATTCTATATTTTATTAAGTTAAATTCTGTATATTGGATTAGGGTCCACTATGACCCTAGTAAGTATATCCACCAATATTGAAGTATCCTTCCAGCATACAGACTACAGAGAAGGGGCCTTTTTTTAGAAAAAATAAAAATAAAATAAAAAGTTTTTTTTTGAGTACTATTGACTTTGTTACAATGTAGTATTTATTTAGACTCGAACCCATCCCCTCCCATGTGAGGGTGCAACCGAATGCTGCTAGACCACAAAGTCTTTGATCTAAAAAGTTAAAGACGTTAACAAGTAACAATGCTTTATTGGCCATTTTTTTCGTACAAAATTTTTGACGTTTTTCATAATGTAAATCAGTATCAATGTCTTTTGATTATTTAGGCCATCCATACCAATGGTTTTTATGGGGTTATTGTCAGATGGAAGCCTATATGGCATGAGAGCTGAGAGGAGAGAGAATGGGTGGTGAGCATCTGCAGATATGGGGAGAATAACACGATAAATTCTGACATTTCATTTTAAAAGTCATTTTAAAATAAAAATCATATTTGTTTTTTTTTCATCCCCTCCAATTTTCTCTTTTCTAATCACACTTACAAAAACTCCTCAAAAACCGCAAAATATCTCCACTAATAAGAATGCTCTTACATTGCAAATGTTTTTTTCTTTATTCGTAATGTAATAATTATTTTTAATATGTTTATCACCTAATAGTTTACCATATTTTATTCATTTAACATTTATTTAACCGCAATAATGTGACTAGTACTATTATTAATGACTTCGTCAACTCATAAGTTTTTACAAGCTATATTATTTGATACAAAAATTTGGTGAAATAAAATTTTCCTTTATTTAGTGGCTAAGCATGGCAACCTAATGTTCTAAATTCTAATGCACGTGATATAATTTTAAAACAGTACACAACATGCAATGGATTTAAATTTAAAAAAAAAAAAAAAAAAAAAAAAAAAAAAGTAGCTTCATATTAAATTAGGGTATTAGCAAGAAGAGCTATGTTAATGAGAGTTTTTAGTAAACAAGGGGTGGTTAAGGAGGTAAATTTCAAGAAACAGCCTATAAAATACAAAAGGTAAATGCTTCAATAGCATCAACGGCTCTGATCTGAAACTACAGGTCTTCTGTCTAAATTTCTAGCCAATTCTGATAATCCCTCCTATTTAGCATCTGCAATCACAGTTTATCGTCAAAATCATATCAGGGAAATTCTACTATACCAAATAGTAAGAAAGTCACCATCCTTTTATTTATTTATTTATAGTAGTCGCTAAGCTTACCATTTGGCATAGTAGAATTTTCTGTAAATAGCATTATAATGGTAACAAAAGATGATGAAAAATCCAATCATTACAGACAGAACTCATGAAGATACCTTACACTCAATAATCTAATCGCCAGAGATGTATGACTTTCCCTCATAGTACCGCTTCTCACTCTCTACCTTCTTCTCGTTTCGTTTCTGAAAATATATAAATAGAAAGATTGAATTTAACGGAGGTGCACAATTCTGTGTTTGCACAAATAAATGTCATAAATTTAACGGAGGTGCACAATTCTGTGTTTGCACAAATAAATGTCATAAAACCAGATCATAAAAAATTGGGAAAAAGGTCAAATAGGCCACCGAACTTTAATCAAAAAGTCCATTAAGCCCTTAAACTTTCAAAAGTTGCAATTAGACCCATAAATATGTTATTTTGGAGCATTGAAGTCCAAAAACCATTTGGTGACCTTGCAGGTCACTAGGGTTCCAGCGACCCTCCAACCATTTTCCGGCGAAATTTCAAGGTCAAACACCGGCGATCGTCAAATGATCTCCAGTCGCGTTTGGAGAAGGTGACCAAGTTGGTCACACCTTCTCCGACGACTGAAGAAGGCGACCAATTGGTTACCCTCTCCAAACGTGATCGGCGACCGTCAAACAATCGCCCGTGTTTGACCTCGAAATTTCGCCAGATATTGGTTGGAGGGTCGCCGGAACCCTATGACCTGCAATTACAAGTCACCAAACAGTTTTTGGGCTTCAATGCTCCAATAGCACGCTTATGGGTTTAATTGTAACTTTTGAAAGTTTAAGGGTCTAATTGACTTTTCGAGTAAAGTTCAGAGGCCTATTTGACCCTTTTCCCTAGCATCAAAATATTGTTGTGCAAGCCTAGATCTCCTACAATTATGCTTTCAGTGGTCAATAACAGTCCATGATATGTAAAATGGCCAACAGAAATATGTTATAGTAGTAGTAGTATTGGGAATTTTTATGACCCCTTTTTCAAATATACTTCAAGGGAGGAAGTGAAATACCAGGTAAGCATCATGGTTTGATACTATCCTCCGTATTATTGTGCTAGTTGTTATGTCTAAAGGACTCTCCAATACTTTTAAAATGCCCATGCTTATTGGAACAGCATAGGGGTTTTCCGCTTCCTGCAAATCAACAATATCATCAGCAAATATGATTAAACTCAAACAGTATGTAATTGTTACATATTCAACAAAAATCTTAAGCCAGTAGTAGTCTCATGGTACCTTCTGATAATCACTATACTCAGCTACAGTCCCATGGACGACTAGAGAGATATCAAAAGTTGTTATCTGCAACACAGTCCAATCAGAAAAATGATACTACGAAAGATGTATAGTGCATCAGATACAGAAATCAACTCAATAGTGAAATATAATGCTTCCCGCCTGTAACCTTACAATGCACTTTGTCTCTTTCTTTATGATTCTCATTGATGAAGCTTTATTAGTAATTAAAAGACAGTACTTTCTGAAAGATTTTCTTATCAATGCTATTCATTTTCAGCTATCTTCCTCAATCAACAATCTAGACAACATCAAATTTCAAGAAACACAATCTTGAATAAAGTCTCATGCATATATAATGTTCCTATCACTTCCGACCACTTTTCTTTCTTCTCTGCCTCTCTCCATTTTTTGGGGGGCATTAGTTAGCAAGATGAACACCAATATCACAAACACCCCAGATGCAAGTATTCAACGATAAGATGGATCACAACAGTTTTTAGGTATTTCATAATATATCAGTACATCAGAGGTTACCATATCTTTTGTAACCTCCCATGGAGCACCTATTATCACTTCATCAACATAACGACAAGCCAAAACACTTAAGCTCCTCTCATGAAGATTCATAATTGGACGGTGTGCACCTCTAGTGGCACTGCAAGAGACACCAATGAAGAAAAACATTTGAGTTATTCAACCAACAAAAGGTAAAATCATCACAATTTGTTCATTTGTTGCTCATCACATAATACAGATATTAGGTACAAGCCTATAAAATGCATTAGTAGTGTAGAAACCAAAACATAATTGCTTCCACAGAAAACACACACAGACACACACCAAAAAAAAAAAAAAGAATTAAATTCTTTTGGGAAAAGGGTCAAATAGGCCCCTGGACATTACTCAAAAAGTCAATTAGGCCCTTAAACTTTTGAAAGTTGCAATTAAACCCTTAAATATATTATTTTAAAGCAATTAGGCACAAAAAACTTGTTGGTGACCTGTAATTACAAGTCACTAAGATTCCGACGATATTCCGGCAAAAAACACCGGCGAAATGGGCGCCGGTGTCAATTGGTTGCCTTCTCCGGCGAAGGAGAAGCAACCAGTTTGGTCTATGAGGTTGCCCTGAAACGTTGGTGGGAGGAAATCTACGCGTGTAGCAGGCAACGTTGTCGCCATTGATGCACGCGTGAAGAAGCTACTAACTTTGATCGACGGCGTGGAAGCTTCAAGGGAACCGAAAACCAGACCCCACGACAAGTCCATATGGTTTAGTACTGTGAAAGAAGGGTATGAAAGGCGTGTGGGTTTGAGCTCCGCCATTGTTGAGCAGCTGAGATGGCTGCAAGAAAGGCAGGGGTGGTTTGGCAATGACAAGGGTGATGTGAGGGTGGAGGGGATGGGGGAGATCAAGAGTGAGAGTGGGTGGAGAAGATTTGGTTGCTATGTGTTGGTGGAAAGTTTTGTGATGAGGAGAATGGATGGGAGTTTGTTGATTAACTTCAATTGCAGAAACACCCAAAAGATCATATGTATGTGAATAGAATCTGCAGGCTTTGCTGACATTGATGTGGCTCTGTTCGATCTGTACTGTGTAGTTTTCATTCCAATCTTCATCTTGTCTGATATATACTCCGCAGTAGCATAGCTTGAACTCTAGTGAGACTGTTCTACTATGTATTCTTCCACCACAGATCTGGTCGCCTTCTCCGGCGAAGGAGAGGCGACCAGTTTGGTCGCCTTCCGTAGAAGGCAACCAATTGACACCGGCGAGATTCCGACGATATTTTGGCAAAAAACACCGGCGAAACGGTCGCTGGTGTCACCAATCGGTTTTTGGGCCTAATTGCTCTAAAATAATGTTTAAGGGCTTAATTGCAACTTTCAAAAGTTTAAGGGCCTAATTGACTTTTTGATTAATGTTCGGGGGCCTATTTGACCCTTTTCCCAATTCTTTTTTTAGTGAAACAATTAAAAAAAAAAAAAAAAACACTGCTGTTGAATTGATGCACAATTTCTTTAGTATAAATGACATTAAGAAAAGAAACATCTATCTATGTTTTAGGTATTCTGCTGAAGGAAAGTGATTAAAATGGATTATCAAAGATAGTGTACAAAGAAGGGAGCCTTTTTACCTGACAGTTTGATCTGTATGAATTCCCACAAGTAGAAAATCTCCGAGGCTCCGGGCAAGCCTCAGTATCTGCAAGAGATATTTACCCAATGAATCCAAGTGATAATACATTACCTCTAGGACAACTAAAATACTGAAGTGCTGTCCAAAACCTTTTAAGGTTATTAGCTTAGACATTTAAGAAATAATGAGCCCGAAATGTTGGGGAAATTGACAGAAATAGACAAAATAACTTTCGCAAATGTTTTTTCCCTGAAATGCATTTAGGAAATGTGAGCCCTGAAAGGCATTTAGGAAATGTATTTTCATCTGTTTTCAAACGTTAGTAATAAATGAACATTAGGCTGAAATGCATTTTCTAAACGCGTTTCCAGAAAAAGTTAAACTAAAACGCATTTGTGAAAGCTGTTTTGCCTATTTATTTCCAACTTTCCAATTTTACCTATTTTCAGTCTTACTATTTCAGTTAATAACCCTGAATTATCAACTGCAGTATTGCCTTGAACATGACAGATCAGCAAAAGTAATCAACTCACTGTTTATGCATACCATATGTATTCTCACCTACCTCCACATGTCCAGCATGAAAAAGATCAAATGCACCATCAATATAAACTATGCGAGCATCAGGTCCAGGTCCCTGCAAAGAAAGGTCCAAAGATCTGTGTCATGAAAAGGTAATTCTCAACACTATTTATTAGAAAGATTGGATCCAGAGAAACTGGTTAAATGCTATTATTTAAAACTAAAGAGGGAATGGGCAGAGATTATAAGGAATTTCCCTGACAGAACCGAAAAGATTCAAGAACCAATGCCTAAATCATTGATTAAGTGATCCTCGTCAATTGAAACAGTGGTTTACACACCTTCCCATTTGAAAATTGCACAATTCTACGAGAAGTAGGAAGAAAATGAGAAACACGAGTTCCACTCCAAGCAGTGCCATCTTCAGATTTTTGGCTGTGACCATGGCTAAATTGTCGTTGCAAGGATGCATGACTATGAGTGTCTCCAGTGGACCTCTCTCTCACACACAGAAGCATTCGACCTATTTAGTTGCATTACTGAAGTTCGTTAGTTTTGGAAAAGGAAAAAAAAAAATCCTTCAGATTATCACATCAGCAGACAAAAATTGGTAACTTTTATTTGTCCTTTCTTTCTTTGGAAGGAGAGGGGAAGAAGAAAAACTGAGGGAAAAAAACTATACCGACGATATCAGTGCTCGAGACTCCTTCAGTGCGCTTGATCTGTTTGTAGCGGCCGGCCTTCTTAGCAAGGGCATAAGCATCAGTTCCATCAGGAAGAACACAGGGATCGTCCCCATGAATAATATAGTCTATATTGTATTCATCAAAAAGTTTTTTCATAAAATCTTCAGTGATAGCATATGGAGCATCAGGGATAACTTCATCCACCCACTTTACAGCACTAACCATAATCATCCTGCAAAGTATACAAGCGCAAAACTACATTTGACATTTGCTGAGACAATCCTACAAAATCATTTATGAAGCATCTCTTTCGAGTTTCAACAAGTGAGATCAAGAGAAGAATACTGTTACAAGGAAATATGATTATATGAATCCAATATAAAAGTCACCTTCCTGCAAAATATTTACACACAGTACATGGCAAGTTCCCAGATTTTATGTATTGATCCCTTCAGGCCTCTCAATGACAGTGGCAACAGAAAGAGTCAAAAGAAAAATTGCATGAAACCCAGCTGTGCCAAAAATGGGAGAGGTCACAATTGTTAACAGTCAGTGTAGTAGTCCAACGGTTAATAGTTATGTGCAGGTCCAATTGTGAGCACTCAGCAGAACTGTAATTAACTAATTGGTACAAAAACATCTATCTATATCAGTATATCTGTATATGCCCAAGTTTCATCATAAGTATATGGAGTCCAGGGAAATTTGTGTTGGAAGAATAGATATGGAGCTTGTAAGCACTCACTATATTACGAGAATTTGTTAGAGTTTGAAGGTACTGCACATTCCAAACCATTGCAAAAAAAAAAAAAAAAAAGACTAGCCAGCATTTTATATACTCAACTGGAACTCAATTTGCATTATTTGAATGTAATCAATGCATAAATAAATCAAATAACGGCATAGAATAAATATCATGCATCAAACAATGACATCCAATTTAAATGGAAATGTTGCCTATCACTCAAGGAAGCTAAGCTCGCAATTAAGTTCAAGCAACGAAATTTTGGAACTGGGGCTTTAATGATTTCAGGCGTATGAAAGAATCTAAGTTTCCACCGAATTATCAAAAGATCCCAAAAATAAAAATAAAGGAGACATGGCCAAATTTCAGCTAAAGAAAACAAATCAAAATATTAGGGAGTAATTCTATGAAATCAAGAGAAAACTAATACGACAATTAGATCAATAATGCCTTCACCAGCGAGGGAAGAAAGGAAATGGATAATAAAATCAAAAGAAAAAAAAACGAAATGTAAGTTAGGAAAAAAACCTCTCGCTAAGAGGAGTGACGGGAGGACCTTTATTGACGGTGATTTCCTCATCGCTAACTACGCCAACAACCAATTGGTCGCCGAGGGCCCGAGCTTGGCGAAGGGCATTACAGTGGCCGTAATGCATCATGTCGAAGCAGCCATCCATGTACACCCTAATCGGCCTCTTCTTCTTCTTGCTCCATGCGCCCTCCGGGCAAGCCAGCCGGAACCCGAGCAACGATAACCCTAAAGCTACCCCTCCGATCAGCCATGTCGCTACAACACGCGAACTAAGCGTTGCATTCTCCGACTGACTCGCCTCGGAACCCATCGTTGCCTGTCCGAGCTTCTGTTGGGATTCTCCTCCCAATAATAATAATAATAATATTCCAAAATAAAAATTACTTTTTGGTATTAATATTATTATCAAAATAATTCATTTTTTGTACTATTTTATTGGCTGAACGTATTTATAGTGAAAATTTCATTTTTAGCTTTAGAAATAGCTAGGGAAATTAAAGAGTGTAATTGTCTTCTATTTAGGGATGTTTTAGCTAGAGAGGGCAACACGCTGATGTAGAGTATTTATCCATGCATTCAAATGTTTTTGAATCTAAATACATTTAAATTTATTTTTTTTGAAAGGCATTTAAATTTATTTAAATCTAAATGAATAGTATATATACTCCTTCCAAAACACTTTTACTATATTCAAACTATATATATATGCACACATTATTGGATACGAAATTTTTATTGTTATTTGAAATTGTGCGCAATGTTATTTTGTTATGCCGAACTTGTCCATTAGGATTTGAGAGAGTTGTACATGTACAAAATATGACATAACTCATTGTTATTCCTAGGTTTAGTAGTTAGTTATATGTCTATTATGAATTTTATCTCATGATACGGATGTATTTCCTTTAATTATATTAGATAAAAAGAATTTGACAAGATGGGTAAGATTAATTATAAACTCATGCATGACTCTTTATGAATTCTACAAGAAGATTATCAAGTTTAATACAATGTCTCGATTTATCTTTAATTAGGACTTGATTCAATGAATTCTACTTAATGTCGTTAATGGATTATAAGGAATGTTCTACAAGTCCAATTGGCAAATATTATCTACTTGATGGATACTTGTTCAAAGAAATAGATTATGTGTGTCAAATTGTTCTTTAAGAGAAATGTTCATTTAAGAAGCTCATAGTGGTAGATTAATGGTTTACTTCGGTGTGACTAAAACTTATGGGATTCTACATGAACACTTCTTTTGGCTCAAGTTGAGAAGGGATGTGGAAAAGTTTGTTACCAAGCGTGTTACTTGCAAACAAGCTAAATCACGATCTCTCCCACAAGGATTACACACCATTACTTATTCCTAAGAAACCATGGACTGATTTATCTATAGATTTTATAGTAGGTTTACCTAGAAGCAGAAGGGATCATGACTCAATCTATGTTGTTGTTGATCAATTTAGTAAAATAGCTCATTTTATTTGTTCTCATAAAACTAGCGATGCCTCTCATAGTGCAGATTTATTCTTAGAAGAGGTAGTGCGTTTACATGGGATTTCACATACTGTTGTGTTTGATCGAGATTATAAGTTTCTAAGCCATTTTAGGCGATCACTTTGGGGAAAGCTTGGTACAAAACTTTTGTACTCCATTGTTTGTCATCCATAGACAAATGGGCAAACTAAAGTTGTGAATAAAACTCTAACGCAACTTCTAAGGGTAGTCATTGAAAAAACCTCAAGTCACGGGAAGAAAGTTTACCATATGTGGAGTTTGGTTATTGCCGACCTATACATTCCACTAAAAATATGTCACAATTTGAGGTTGCTTAAGGTTTTAACCCACTAACTACCTTAGATTGATTCCTTTTACATGTGAATGATAAGGAATGCGTAGTTGCTGCTAAGAGAGCTCAAGGGATTCGTGAGTTTCATTCCAACGTTCAAGCTCAAATTGAAACGAACAATGAGCAATACGCTCAAACAGCCAACAAAGGGCGCAAGGCTATAATTTTTAAATCAGGAGATTGGGTTTGGATACACTACAACAAAAATAGGTTTTCAAACAAATTAAACGCAATTCCAAGTTGAAGCCTTGAGGAGACGGACCTTTCCATGTGCTTCAAAGAATCAATGAAAATCCATACAAATTAGATCTTTGAAGTGAGCATAGTGTTTATTCTACCTTTAATGTTTCTTATTTATCTTCTTTTGAATTTTCATATTCGGGGATGAATCTTTTTCAAGAAGGGAAGGATGATGAGACAAAAGACAACAGGCAAATGATTCCTTGAAATTCTCGAGTGGCCTAGTAACAAGATCCAAGTCAAACACTAGTATAAAATTGCTCATCCGCGACCCTTGTACAAGGGTCACGTATGTATCCTAGGGTTGTGAAAAGCCTTGAGCTATCCGTGACTCTTTTTCCAAAAAATGGTCACAGATTATATTTTATTTTATTTTTTTAAAGAAAGGGTATCCGCGACCCTTTTTAAGCTAAAAGGGTTGCGGATAACCTTTTTTAAAAATAGTTTTTTTTTCAAATTCCAACCCAACAAAAACAAAATTGCTTGCACGGAATAGAATAGTGATTAAGCATAATATACTTCTGCTATAGTATATATAATTAGAGAAGTCACCCAACAACAAATACAAGTATACTTCTGTTGTAATATTTTTCAGGAAATCATCCAAAATATATGTTGTCGTAATTGCATTTTATACATATTCAATTTTTCTGCTAGTTACATACACTACAGCAAAACTCTCAACCATCAAGAAACTCCTTAAACATAAATTTTATACATATCTTGTTGAGAATCAAAAGCAATAATCTTGTAAAAGGTTTTTTAAGGAACCAAATCTACTATGAATGAGAGGAGAGGAAATAACGGCGGTAGCTTCAGTAGCTGAGGGCGGTTGAGTGTTGTTGGTCCCGGTAGGGTTAGGTTACAAGTCTAGAGGTGGGGAGTGAATAGACTTATAAGATTTTTTATAAATGATTTGCAAATAGTTGAAGTAACCGAAAGATAACTTTAACTACTCGAGAGTATGCACAACGAAAATATAACTTAACCCTTTAAACGTTTTACACGTAATTTGTTCTTGTAAAATTAATCAGGTTTGATCGTTGAAGATAAGCAATGCGAGTAGTAAACAAAGGAGGGAGGGAGAGAGAGAGAGAGAGAGAGAGATTTTATAGTAGTTCAACTAACGCAACCTACTCCACTCTTCTCCTTGAAACTCCTAAGGAGGATTGCACTATCCCTTAGTATGTACAACAAGGACGTCCAAGCCTTGAACACCAAGCTGGCCTTGAACTTCACCATGTTTTTCGACTATCTCTTTCTACTTCCAGCGAGTAGAGATTACAAAGTTTGAAGAAAAAGTTTCTTCTTTCTCCAACTGAGATCTTGGCTTTGAGAATCTTGATCTTCACTAATCCGCATCACAAGTCTCTTGTTATCTGGATATTGAACTTTGAGCTTTTTCTTTCTCACTAGTCACTAGATGTGAATGATAAATAGTTTGCGAATAGAGTTGCCATTTACTTCATAGGGAAGTTGTATTCATAGCTGATTGTAAGGAAGGGAGGTTTATCCCTCTAGCCTATCTTATTGATGTACTTTGTTCTGATTTGAATTAATGCATTTCCTTGTTGAGAAAGAATATGAAACAGAGCAAAAATGTATTCTATATGTGCAAGTGCCGAATTGACTCAATCACGTGCCTCATTAAAACTTGATATGGCTATAAATAAAAACCAGTTCGAGCTTCAAATATGTATCCGACCTTAGCTCAGTTGGTAGAGCGGAGGACTGTAGTCGGTACTGTAATAGCAACCTTAGGTCGCTGGTTCAAATCCGGCAGGTCAGATCTTTCTTCTTTCTGTATATTTTCGTTCATCCTAAACTTCCAAACAAAATAAGACAAAAGATCGCCGTTGCCGGGGATCGAACCCGGGTCACCCGCGTGACAGGCGGGAATACTCACCACTATACTACAACGACATTTGCTTTTGGTCTTAAAACCCAAATACTTAACTTATAAAACATATTAGTTTACAATCACATTCGGCATCATTAAGACATTAACCTGACCACACAAATGATACTGGGTGGCGTGGTGATATGGCGACACGAAACATAATACACCTGTCATATCTACTATCTATCTACTATATACTATCTCCTATACTAATAAGAGCCAAAGAGAGTTAGGCCTAAAATGGGTAGAAAAAATGGCGGTCAAATTATTTAATCAAATGGATGGTTCAGATGAATTATTTAATCAAATAGATGGTTAAGATAATTCAGATTAATATTATGAGCAAATACCAATTTTAGTCCCACGACTATTAGTAAAATGACAATTTTAGTCCACATGTTTAATTCTTACCAATTTTGGTCCCACGACTATTGTTTTAGTACCAATTTTCGTCCACGACTATTATTTTAGTACCAAAATTCATCGCGCCGGTCACTCATCCGTTTAAAACGTGCAAAAATCTAAAATTATTAATGGTATTTTCGTTATTTTCAACTTAATATCCCAATTTGAGGATAAATAAATGTATATAAGTCCTAAGATTAATCAAAATTCACAGTTTTCCTCTTCATTTTACCGCGAATTTTGATCAATCTTATGACTTATATCCATTTATTTATGCTCAAATTGGGATATTAAATTGAAAATGACGAAAATACCATTAACAATTTTAGATTTTTGCACGTTTTAAACGGATGAGTGACCGGCGCGATGAATTTTGGTACTAAAATAATAGTCGTGGATGAAAATTGGTACTAAAACAATAGTCGTGGGACCAAAATTGGTAGGAATTAAACATGTGGACCAAAATTGTCATTTTGCTAATAGTCGTGGGACTAAAATTGGTATTTGCTCTTAATATTATTAATAGAGATTACCTAATTTAACCTTACTTTTATGATTATCCGTTAAATTTTCCGTTAAATATTCTCTTCTCCGTTAATATTCCGTTAACTTTTAACTTACCTATTAATTTCTATAAGAAAGGTCTTAGGTCCGAACCTCATCTCAATCAAATTTGACATAATTAAGTTTATCACTCTATTTTACTCTTATTAAATTAAATAAATTAGTAGCTACAACAAAAAATGATACATAAGTATTTCTTTAATTTAGAATTATGTGTCTACAATACCTTTATTTGAAAAAATTATTCATTATCAAAAAATTAAATTAAATAAGAGAAATAATTTCATTAGTTATATTGTCTTTGTTTTCTCTCATGCAAAGATTCTTTACATTCAAATTTATCAATTGAAATTCATTACATTGTCCATTATCTTATTTTTACAATATCTTGTAATTAAATATCAAAGTTATAGTACAAAATAATGTTATATGTTTATTTACCAAGTATTCTATTAATACTATGAAAAAAAATTTAAATAATTTGAAGCTAATTATATTAACTACTTGGGATTGGTTGACAAAGAAAGTACTCAAATAACCAACAAATTGAAGTGGAATCACTCTATTTTACTCTTATTGAATTAAATAAATTAGTAGTTATACCAAAAAATGATACATATGTATTTCTTTAATACCATAAAAAAATAAAAAAGAATAGTTTGAAACCAATCATATTAACTACTTGGGAGATTTGTTGACAATGAAAGTACTCAAATAACCCATTACCCAGCAAATTGAAGCGAGAAACTACCTTTTAATATATTTGGAATACATAATATTTAAAATTTTTAAATTTTTATTAAATTATTTAATCTTTTTTCTTAAACTAGGGATTTCTTTATCCACAATAATTCATTCAACAATAATGGTTGAACAAAATGAACCAAATGAACCCCAAGCAGAACACCTAAAGGAAAGTCCATAGCTCCTATACCATAATCTCATTGCATGACGTTGTCATTTATGCTACCAACAATAACCGAATTGCAAATAACACACGACCAACAAAAAGGAAAAGAACAAATAGTAAAGATGAAGACAATGACAATGTTACTCAAAAGAGAATTAAGAACACTTAGAAAAATTCAAATTAAAAGTAGTATTTATTTAGACTATCATTTTTAGACCAAATATTTAGACTATCGATTTTACAAGGTTGCAAACATTTATTTTAGTAATAATTATAATGAATTTTATATATTATCTTGAATTCATATACTTTGAGTTAGATATTTAAATAAAAAAAATTTGACATTCAATTACCCATGTATAAACTTCTCCTATATAATCTTGCATTGATATACTTTCAAATATTTATTTAAATATAAACATTGGACATTAACTCATTCGTGCAATGCGCGTATAAAACTAGTATACTAATAAGAGTCAAAGGAAATTAGGCTTATAATGGGTAGAAAAATGACGGTCAAATTATTAAATCAAATGGATGGTTCAAATTGTTTAGATTTATATATTTTCCTCGATATTTCCTAATTTATCCTTAATTATATGATTATTGTTAAATATTCTCTTATCCGTTAATATTCCGTTAACTTTTAACTTACCCATTAATTTCTATAAGAATCCTCGATATTTCTTAATTTATCCTTAATTATATGATTATTGTTAAATATTCTCTTATCCGTTAATATTCCGTTAACTTTTAACTTACCCATTAATTTCTATAAGAAAGATCTTAGGTTCAAATCTCATTCCAATCAAAGTTGGCATATTGGTGAACATATACTACGAATATGTTAGAGTATATTATTCAAAAGTAAGTACCACAATTTATTACTCTTATTAAATTAAATAAATTAGTTAGGCCTATAATGGGTAGAAAAATGACGGTCAAATTATTAAATCAAATAGATGGTTCATATTGTTTAAATTTATATTGTTCCTTAATATTTTCTAATTTATTGTTAATTATATGATTATCCGTTAAATTTTCCGTTAAATATTTTCTCCTCCGTTAAATTCCATTAACTTTTAACTTACCATTAATTTCTATAAGAAAATGTCTTAGGTTCGAATCTCATCCCAATCAAAGTTGGCATATTAGTGAACATATACTACAAATATGTTAGAGTATATTATTCAAAAGTAAGTACCCCAATTTATTACTCTTATTAAATTAAATAAATTAGTAGTTACAACAAAAAAATAATACATATGCATTTCTTTAATTTATAATTCGATGTCTAGAATGCCTTTATTGCAAAAAAAAATATTCATTATCAAAAAATTTATAAAAAGAAGATATAATTTCATTAGTTATATTGTCTATATTTTTTATAATGCAAAGATTTCTTACCTTCAAATTAATTAATTAATTAATTATATTCACTACATTGTTCATTGTTTTTTTTTTTTACAATATCTTGTAATTAAATATCAAAGTTATAAATTGATGCAATCAGAAACCCTAATGCTGCCTCCCTTTTCTCTTTAAAATCAAGCGCCTTTCTCTGCTACTCAACTTCGGCTTCCACCACCGGCCTCCGGCCGGAGCTCTAATGGAGCTTTGAGCCGGCGGTTTTGGTCACCTTTTACGTTTGCTCTCGCTCTTCTTTCGCCTCGACCACCGTCGCAGCTCCGTCTGCCTCCGACCACCGCCACAGATCTTCTTCTTCCGTTTTCTTTCCCTTGAATAAAATAATAGTAGGTAGGTATTGGGGCTTGTGTTGGTAGTCTTGAACTCCCAACCCTACTTTGACTTTACGCACTTTTTATTTTCTCTATTATTGTGTTTTCCTCTCGTTACTTTCACGAGCATTTTTCCTCTCGTTACTTTCACGAGCTTTTCATTTTCATTAGCATAAATCGTTTAGTTTGGTTTCGGCAAGTGTTGATCTTATCCTGGACGAGCAAAAAAGAATGATGACGAAGACCCAGATCTTTGATGAAACTTTAAGTTCCCTGAAGGAACATAGCTTCATAGTTATGAAACAGTCTGCGATTCAAGTTTTCTATAGCATAGTTAGAAAAGTTGTTTCTATGTCTGACTGTAAGGAATGATTTACCATTTCATTGATCGTTGATGTAAACGTTTTATGTTATGAATTAATGGAATAGCTACGTTTACCTTCAAAAAAAAATATCAAAGTTATACTACAAATAATGTTATATATTTATTTACCAAGCATTATATTAATAACATGAAAATAATTAAAAAGAACAGTTTGAAGTCATTCATATTAACTACTTAGGAAGGATTTGTTGACAAAGAATATATTCAAATAACTCAATAAATTGATTTAAAACTCATTATTAAAAATGTCAATGTAGGATAATAGAACATTCTGACACACTTGATGCATTGAAAAGATGTTGAGACTACAACATTGCTTAAATCAATCTTTCAAATTAAGAAAATGAAGAAATTTCAAAAATAGCTACTATTACAGCATTCATTAATCTTGTATGTAAAATATTTATTGTGCACTCTTTAAATATATTAGAACTAATATAAATTTACAATTCATTTCATTTTCTACAATCAACCTACTTGAATTAAAGACAAAATCAACATCAATCTTGACAACAAAAATAATTGGTATATAGGATGTAGCCACTGTTTAAAAATATTTATGTACAAAGTGGACATTCAATTACATATGCATGAACATCTCCTATATAATCTTGCATTGAGATACTTTGAAATACTTATTTAAAAATAAACATTGTGCATTATCTTATTCGCGCAATGCGCGTGAAAAACTAGTTTATACCATATAGTTGTATGAACAGAAAAATCGTAAAGCTGATTAATGTTGCAATACAAATGTTACGTGTTAAAATTAAATATAATTTCTGATATAATCATTACAGCTAATAACTCAATCATGTGTAAACTCTTCAAATTTTGATTATTACAAAGCTTACTATAAATGTCTAAGCAACGAATTTATCAACCTCTCTTTCTTTGAGAGTTATTATATAACTAGCGGGGTACGCACGATGCACGCAGTATAATGCCCAACAAAGATTGAACAAGATGAATGACGTTATTATATAACTAGCGGGGTACGCACGATGCACGCAGTATAATGCCCAACAAAGATTGAACAAGATGAATGGCGTAACACCATGTATGAAAATTCAAGTGTATTTGAGAATATATTTTTAAAATATTATGTAAATTTGTGATATTAAGTAATTTTAAAATTGGTTCCCAAAAAATGTGAATTTTGTTGTAAGGGACAATGGTCGATAACCTTTAGCTCCTAACCGGTGAATTGCAGGTTATGTGCAAACTAAAATAATAGAGAATAGAGACAACAATAGAGAGGGAGAAGAGTGTTCCATCCATTAGCTTTACCATTTACAAGGAGGATATAATATATATAATACTAGTAATAATAACAATAATAATAACGATGACCATTACAACGGCTACAAAATAATGGCCACACTAAATACATTATTTATAACACTCCCCACTGGACATTATTTATCCACGATCTTGCTTCGTTAAAAAAAAAAAAAAAAAAAACTTGCTAGGAAAACCCTATGGGAAAAACCTAGACAAGAAAATAGTATATGGATCGTTTAATTAATATATGCATGCCTCGTTAAAAAACTTCACTAGGAAAATCACGTGGGAAAAATCTAGTTGAAGAAAAGAGAACATGATATTTATAAACTCATATATAGTACTGGTTGCTTCATTAAAAACCTTAACTTAAGAAAACCCTGTGGGAAAACTTAGTTAATGGAAAAAGAGTACAACCATAAGCTTTCAGGGCATAATCTTCAGGATTTCGGGGTTGGAATATTTAGGTATTTATTTGCAATGTCCCCCCTTATTAATGTTACTATGTCATACTCATGCCTCGTTAAAAACCACACTAGAAAAATCATGTGGAAGAAACCTAGTGAGGAAAAGAGTACATAGTATGCATGTATTCATATGTTGCAAAAGAGTACAACGGTTAGTCCTTTTAAGATCCAATTTTCAGGATTTACTCCTCATCTCCCCCTGAAGATGATAATCTTCAAATTCTACATGATAAAATTATTGTTTCAAAAGGTGTAGAAAATATGATATGGTACAATCTTCGTGATTGTCACTATAAGTTAACATTTTATACAATGATCTCGTGACTCTTTTGGAGTTTATGTGCGTTGAATATTTTCATAACGTGTCTAATATTCCTTAAACATACCCACTTAAAAATATGCTTTAATTATCCTCCCATAAGGCAGTGGGGGTAAAACAAACATAACTAATTTGGAATTTAGCATCATGGAGATCAAAAGGAGTCAACACCAAGTGGTCTATAAGTAGGGCTGTGCAATACCCGACCCACCCGAGAAAAATGACCGACCCGAACTTCGAAACAAGCCAAACCGATCCGAACCGTATCCAAATTGCAATATCCGAACCGAGGTACAAAATGACGTCGGATAAGAGGGTTTGAGTGGGATTGGATATTTTCATATCCAACCCGCCCGAATATCTGAACTTTAGTTAGGGTTTGTGTAGGCATGCCTCTATACGACATCGTTTTATCTAAGTATATATATACATATATGTTTAGAGATTTCAGACTAGGTCCATTCTCCCATTTGCCTTGTCGCAGTCGATGCTAGGGTTCTCCACTTCTCCCATTCTCCGTTCTCTCCCAGTCTCCCTTCTCAGTTTTCTCTATTATTCTCTTAGACTCTTCTTCTCTGATTCTCTCCAAAGTCCAAAGTCCAGACTCCAGACTCCATTTTTTTTCTTCTCCGATTCTCTTGAGTCGTTGACTCATTGTTATCGACTGTTGGCCTGTTGCCGTGGTGGAAGCCTTCTCGCATAGTCGCCGGTCAGTGGTCACAGACTCACGGTGGAAGCCAATCGCGTGGAACTCTTGTTCGCATGTTGATATTTGAAGCCCTTGATCTTAGAGGGAAACTTTGAGAAAATAAGTAAAACTAAGATTCTTTTTTCATTGTTATTATTATATGTTCATTCTACTAGGGTTCATGATTCATGAATTTCGTATTTGATGTATTGATTGATTTTAATTTATGATGTTTAATTTATGATTCATGAACCCTAATTTGTAAGTGAGCCCTAATTTTTGGGGTTTTCTATAGCGTGATGAATTTGTATAAATTCTGATGTATATGTGCAAGTTTATGGTTAGAGGACCCTTAAATCTGTAATTATGTATATGATGGTAACTGTATGTTATTGTATGGTGGAAGCCTACTATTTGGGTTTTCATTAATATGAATATATGATGAATTCTAGTGGTGGAAGCCTACTGTCCCATGAAAATTGTTTCCATGAAAATGATCTTTATGAGTGTATGGTTTTCATGAAAATCATTTGTAATTCTGTATGAGTGTATGGTGGAATTGTGAAAGGCTACTGTCCTAGTGCCCCTATTGACTAGTGTCAACCTTAATATTTGGGCATTTCCATTAATATGATGAATTCATTAAATGTTAATTAATCCTGATTATGGAAATAACTAATAAGGTATATGAGAATATGAGTAATTACATAAGCCCAGAATTTTGAGCAATTCCATAAAATAATGATGAAAGTCTGATTATGGAAGTAACCTGTTTCACTGTTTGTGCATGTTTAATGTTTTACATGTGGTGGAAGCAATCTGTATTTACTCTGTAGCCTGTATTCTCTAAATATGTAAATGTGTAGATTGATGCTCAATCGCCCATCCTTTATAGATGGAGAGCAATCAAAATATAAGTGGGTTTGGACCTCTTCCAACCTCAACAGTAGATGAACAAGGAGTTTAACCCCAAGGCATTGAGACAGATACTCAACAGCCTATGGTCACTCCTACTGTTCCTGCTGCTAAGAAGAGGAAGGAAATTGACTCTAAGTCCAAAGTCTGAGATCACTTTGAAAAGATCCTAGATTCTGAGGGGAATGTACTTAAGGGTAGGTGTCTTTACTGCAAAAAGATGTTTGCCTGTGAATCTAAAAAACATTGCACATCATCTTTAAGGAACCACATGTTGGGCTTTATTAAAAATCCTCACTCAAAGGATACAAGGCATTCCCTACTCACGTTCAATACTGTTTCTGTTGGATATTTATATAGTAATGGAGATTAATGGTTCAGATGTCTACCATGTAAGCTTAAATAATATTTGGAGTTGTGGAGTAGTAAATATTATTGAGTTTGGTAGAAATGTTTTTGGATATTCGAGAGATCACGAGAGATGTTCGAGAGATCACGAGAGATGTTCGAGAGGTCGCGAGAGATGCCTTGAGAGGTCAGTTCGCACGAGAGATCGCTTCGCGGAGAAAACGATGTCTCGAACTGAGTGTTGCGTGAATCGTTTGGTCGATTTCTCGCAGGACCGCATGGAAACAATGTCTCGTAGGCATGTCATGCAGTAAATTCACCTCTCGAATACATTGGTGATATACCTCTCGAAGGCATGAACCTTAGGAGGCAAGTCATATTTTAGTTGCCTTTTATGTTTCTTGTGATCTGTGTAGCATGTGGTTTGCATGTTGTCTATATCTTACTTGCATTTTCTAAATGCAAATGAAGATGCCAGAATATGTGAAGTGATTAATGGAATTACTCAATATACAATGTTGCAGCTTCAACGTGGAAGGTTCTTACCTCTCGAATGAGGCAGTATGGTTATTACTCTGCATGGGATTTTACTTTTATTATTTCATAAATGGCATGTACTCATGCTTTGAAATATTAAAGTATCTATATAATTGTTTGAATTATATATTACATGCACACTAAAAGTTTATCCTACGTACATCCAAAATCAGTTATATCTTTGGATATTTTAACATGTGAATATAATTATATTCCACATGTGTGTACGTAACTGCCTGAACCAGAATGGTGAAATCCAAAAGAATATATTATATATATATATATTTTGAAAGTTTTAAACTGGTAAAAACTTCCAGTAACTACTCCTAACAGTTAGAATTTATCTCTATAAATTCTAGGAGTGTCATCTGATCAAATACGCAATTATTTTGCATGATATCTTGATATATCACAGTTCAAAAATTCTCCAGTAAGTTCTTATCAAAGCAACCTAAGAACTTTGTTTTCATCTTCTTGTATCCCATAAGATTTAATCTTGTTACCTCGTTGCTTTTGAAGAGGAAAGATTAAAAGCTTATAGGAAAGTGATATCACGCCTGAAGATCTCATTTCCTCTCCTGTTTTCTCCTCTTATCCGAAATTTTTCTCTAACAGTTTCCACTTCTGGAATAGAGGCTCCTAAGGAGGTTTTGGGGACATGGGTCTTTAATCAAGAGGCCATTAGGAGGGCCTTATGTGAGATGATTATCATAGATGAGCTCCCTTTTAGGTTTGTTGAGGGCTAGGGTTTCAAGAGGTTTATTCTTGTCTGTTGTCTTAGGTTTCAGATCCCTTCTAGGTGGACAATTTCCAGGGACATCTACCAAATTCTCCTAGATGAGAGGCTAAATCTTAAGAAGTTGTTTAGGGTGGTCACACAAAGATTCAGTTTAACTACTGATACATGGACTTCTGTCCAGAGGATTAATTATATGTGCATTACTGCACATTTTATTGATGACCGGTGGAAGCTTCAGAAAAAAATAATATCCTTTCTCCCTGTTTCATCTCATAGGGGGGAGTACATTGCAAAAGCCCTAGAGAGTTGTCTATTAGAGTGGGGGATTAAGAATGTGTTCACTGTTACAGTGGACAATGCCTCTTCTAATGATACAGCTTTGGGGTTTTTTAAGAGTACGTTGTTATCTTGCAGTTCTTCTTCTGTTAGGGTGCAGTACTTGCACATGAGGTGCATAGCCCATATCCTAAACTTAGTGGTTCAAGATGGGTTGAGGTTTGCAGATGAGTCAATTAAAAGGGTGAGGGATGTAGTGAGATGGATTAGGAACTCACCAGCTTGGTTGAAAAAGTTTAGGGAGCTAGCTGATCTCATTGGGGTGGAAGCCAAATCAGCATTACATCTTGATATCCCTACTAGGTGGAACAACACCTACATTATGCTTAACACTGCAATTCAATATCAAAGAATGTTTGAAGCATATGATGAAAATAACCCCTCTTTTTCTGCTGACTTGGGTGATGTTCTTTATTTTCTAGATTGGAGTTCTGTGGAAAGCTTAGTTAAGCTTTTGAAAACTTTTTATTAGGGGTGTGCATTCGGTTAATCGAACCGTTTTAACTAAACCGAAATAACCAAAATTTTTAAACCTTTAACCGTTAACCGAACCGAAGTTTGTGTTACCAAACTAACTGAACCAATTTTTTTTTCAATTAATTAGTCGGTTAACCGATTAACCGAACTTTTTAAATCTAAAATTTAAAATTCTAAAAATAACACCTAAAATAATAAATCCAATTAAAATAAAATAAAAATCATAATAAATCCTATTAAAATAAAATACAAATCATAATAGAAATTAGGAATTTAAGATCACATAACTACATAAGTATTTATATTTATTTATTTATATATACATTAAAAACTTTGGTTAACCATTTGGTTAATTCGATTAACCGACCTTTCGAACCGAATTAACCGTTAACCGAAGTTTTAAGATTCTTTTTCGGTTCGGTTAATGGTTAACCGAATTTTTTCGGTTCGGTCGGTTAATCGAATTTTTTCTGTTCGGTCGGTTAGTCAAATTTTTTCGGTAGTTTGCACATCCCTACTTTTTATGAGATGACAGTGACAATTTCTGGTTCTCTCTATGTCACTTCTAACACATTCTTCTCTGAGATCTCTGATCTCAGTTGCATACTGGAAGATATGGTTGCAGCTGAGACTTCAACTGAAAAGGTCAAATATTTTTTTATTGCTTTCTGCTTTCTGCTTTGTGTGTTTATTGTTCTCTTAGTTATCTGCTTTCTGCTTGGTGTTTTTATTGTTTAATAGGTAATGAGGCAACAAATGAAAAACAAATTTCATAAATATTGGGGGATCCAGAAAAAATAAACTTTGTCATCTTTTTTGCCGATATTCTGGATCCTAGAGATAAGGAGGAATACATGCCTTATCAGTTTGTCCAGCTATATGGAGAATATAAAGGCAAAGCTTGTTTTGCCAAGGTCCAAGCTGCAATGACTGAGTTGTATAATGATTATGCAACTACATATTCTGTCAATTCAACCCCCTCCGAATCCTCTACTCAATCTGTCCAGTCTAAGGCTATAACAATTGGTGGGCCTCAATCAAGGTTGAAGAGTCAACTGAAAAAGGGGATGGAGGGTGGTGGTGGAAGCAGTAAGTAGACAGAGCTGCAAGTGTACTTGAGTGAAAGTATTGTGGAGGATGATGAATCTGCCACTTTTGATATTTTAAAGTGGTGGAAGGGCAATAGTGAGAGATTTCCTATTCTCTCCAAAATGGCTAGAGATGTGCTTGCAGTTCCTATTTCCACAGTTGCATCTGAAAGTGCATTTAGTACAAGTGGAAGGGTGCTTGATGCATTTAGGAGTTCCTTGACTCCTAAAATAGTGGAAGCCCTACTTTGTACACAAGATTGGTTGATGTTACCAAATCAACCAATCACAATTGAGGAGAACTTAGATGAGGTTGAAAGGTTAGAGAAAGGTAATTCTTTATTACTTTTTTTTTAAAAAAAAAATTTTATTCTTTATTTTCTTATTTATATTTGCTTAATCTTGTTCTTATTCTATTTTGCAGAGTTGCCCACTAGAGGAGCTGCATCTACTATACCATCAATGCTAGCATCAATTCCTGTAATGTATATATTTCCTGTATGTTTATGTTAATATACTGCTCTGTTATGTTGTTTGTTGTTGCTTATTGGGTCTGCTGTTAAGGTTTTTAACCTCTAAGTGGTTGGACAACTTTCTGAGTTTATATTGTTGAGATGTTGCTGCCCTTAGTTGAGTTGAGCCCAACTGATGTCCCATACTCCCATTGCTGGAATTCTGGTAAGAAAAAACTTACTTTTAATGCATTATTTTGTTTAGTAAGTTATTAATGTTTGTTTTATTGGCTGACTATGATGATGTTTCCACCTTTGTCTGAATAAATGGAATGGAGTTGGCATGTTGCTCATGTGTTCGTATAACACATTATTAGCAATTTGCCTCCATCCTTACTTGATCTGGAAAAACACAATCTGAGCCTATTAGCCTTATGGCTACAACCTAATATTTGTTACTTTCTTAGCTGTTTAGTGTTTACTTAGTTAATAAATTAATGTTGCGTAATATTGTTTTAAGCTTTGATATTAACAGGAAGAAGAGTAGAGTAGACTAATAGCTGACTGCTGATTGTTGATGATTTGCTGAAACCTAACAGTTAACCATTTTTGTATAATAAAATAGATAGTGTTTGCTAATTGCTACGATTGTAATTTGTACTTTGTAAGTTCTAAGTTATAAATAAGTAGTTAAGCTTAGAACTTAGAAGTTAGATGAGGCTGAAAGTAAATAGCCTTTATAGTTTTTGGCTTTTTGTAGTGTTTTTAATTTGTAAATAAGTAGTTAAGTATTATTTTCCTGTTTCAGTTTTTATGTTTTAGTAACTTTGCAATGAAAAAAATTGTATAAAATTATTTTAAAATTAGTTTATTTATATTCGATTTAAAACTGATATCCGATTTTATATATTCATACTCCGAAATAGAATATCCGATAGGTTTAAGTGTACAAAAAAAGACAGATCGGATGATCATAACTTAGTTCGAACCCTGATCGGATGGGTGGATGGGATATCCGATCCGTCCGATGCTCACCCTTATCTATAAGAAACAAACATTGGTTTATCGCATAAATTTATAAATTGAAGATACTAGAGGATATTTGGAGCACTATGAGTTATTAGTGATTTTATTGTAAGGACATTGTCAGTCCTAATGCAATTATGGAACAACACTCAACTCTAACCCTACCGAGAACAACAACACTCAACTCTAACATATTTGTAGTATATGTTCACCAATATGCCGACTTTGATTGGGATGAGGTTTGAACCTAAGACCTTTCTTATATAAATTAATGGGTAAGTTAAAAGTTAACGGAATATTAACGAAAAAGAGAATATTTAACGAAAAATTTAACGAATAACCATATAATTAAGGATAAATTAGAAAATATCAAGGAAAAATATAAATCTAAACAATCTGAACCATCCATTTGATTTAATAATTTGACCGTCATTTTTCTACCCATTATAGGCCTAACTTTCTTTGGCTCTTATCTTAACTATTAACTACTATATACTATATAATAAAGCAATATTGTGGCTGAAAAAATTTTCCAGTCCAAGTGTGAAAGCATTTTCATAGAGATGTAAAATTATTATGCAAATTAGATTAGTAAAGTATGAATGTATTTATTGTGTTCATATTTACTGCAACAAACAAAACATAATTACAAGTTTCAATAACTACATTTATTAAATTACAAATAACTTTTACAATCTCCAAAACTAACATTAATTTATTAAAAATAAATTTAAAATTCAAAATAAATTTAAAATTCAAAATCAATATTCACATTAACCCCTACATTTATTTCAAGACTATAAATAAGTCATTATAGCATTACTTTATAGTCATCAGAATTAGTATTGGTTACGACAAAGAATGTGCAGGAAGGGCTCGGGAGATGGGGTGGGTGGAGGTCAATAAGCGGGGCGAGTCTAGGATCCGAGGATCAGAGGCGGCAAATACAGACCTCCAGCTTGCCGTGGCAAGAGAGTTACAGGCTTACCACGCAACTATTCTAGGCACTAGATGTTACGAAGATGAATGCAGACTATCTACACAATAAGCGGATCACACGTCCACCTCTAAAACTGCATGACTATGTCTGCTCCTAAATTATCTAGCTTTTTGACTTTGTCTTTATTTATTTTTAATTATTCTAGTTATTAAATAAAGCCAACAACCATGTAGGCATTTTGATAGGGAGTTGTTAGAATAATAGCTTTTATATATAGCATAGAAATAAAATGAAGGGACATCATCTTGGATTTAAGAATTCTCCTATCTTCTTCTGGTGTTCTTTTCTCCCTCAATAGCTTTCTTTTCTGGAGGTCTCCACCCTCGAAAGTGGAAAACAACAGCAAAACAAAAACAACCACAAAATAATTCCTAACATTTTGGTGCTTTCATTGAGAGCAGAATGACCAACGACGGAGAACAGACCCGTCACCACCGTGCTTTGGAAGAGCAAATTAAGCAGCTCCGCGTGTCCCAACAGCAAGCCGTAGAGGAGTTCCGACAAGCCCTAACGACCCAAAATCGTGCGCTCACTGATGCTATGAATACTCCTGTGGCAGACTTAAGCTCTGCGGGTCACTCAGACCCCTAGTTTGCCGGTCGCGTCGACCTCGACCCAACGCGCTAACACATTTACGGTAAACCAGAATGCGGGCATAGCGCCACCACGGCTTCCCTGTTGCGACATGTCCACCTTCGACGTAACCAATGGATGCACAGAAACCAACAATTGTCTTCTTGGAGGGCGTTTACTACAGCTCTAGAACAACGGTTTGGCCATTCCTCGTACGTGAATCACCGTGCGACGCTATTTAAGCTTACCCAGAAAACTACGGTTGCAGCTTACCAATCAGAATTTGAAACCATTAGCAACTGGGTTACCAACCTACCTCCCGAAGCTTTACTCGACTGTTTTTTATCTGGCCTAAAGCCCTCAATTCAAGGTGAGTTATCCATATACAAACCCACTACACTTTGTGATGCCATCGCAATGGCCAAATTGGTTGAGGACAAACAACGTGATACAAGACTGTTGCACCCAAACCCACCGTTATTACCTTTACCGGCTCCTAAAAACTAGAACACAAATCCTAGGACAGCCCTACCGATTAAGCGACTTACTGCTGCCGAACTCCAAGCCCGCCGAGCACAAGGATTGTCTTATAACTATGACAAGCGGTTTCTGCCAGGTCACCGGTGCCAAACAAAACCATTTTTGTTGCTGTTAACCGATGACCAAACTGACACCAACAACGAGGGGAATGATCCGGAAACATGCGACGAAGATGGGGTCATTGAACATCAAGACACGCCAACGGAGATTCCAGAAATTCACTACATGCGTTGGGTGGTACCCCGGGCCTGAGGACTTTCTGGTTGACAACTTGCATTGAAGGACGAAAATTTACCATGTTGGTCGACACTGGTAGCTCACATAACTACTTACAGCCAAGGTTAGCTCATTATCTTCATCTTCCGGTGGATAACACAACTCGCTTTATGGTCTCTATGGGGAATGGTGAACGACTTCAGAGCGAAGGAATGTGCTTGGATGTACCCTTTATCATGCAGGGCGCATAATTTGAAGCGGATTTTCATGTCTTGGAGTTTTCAGGTGCGGATGCAATTCTAGGTGTTCATTGGTTGGAAGGCTTGGGGCAGATTGTTACAGACCATAAAAATCTTTACGATGGAGTTTGAATATAAAGGCAAACATGTCAAGTTAGAAGGTACAGCCACTCCTGCCACTACAGTTGTCACTTTCACCAGTTGACGAGACTATCCCAAACCAAAGCCATATCACAATGTTTCCTGGTACTCCTAAAAAATACTTCCCCTGAACATTCCTTCCCAGATACGCATCCCGACATACAAGGCCTACTAAACCAATTTTCTGATGTCTTTAGCATCCTGAAAGGGTTGCCGCCAAATCGAGAATCCAATCACAGGATTACCCTCCTCCCCCATCAGAGCCGGTGAATGTTCATCCATATCGCTATCCACACTTCTAAAAGGATGAAATTGAACGGTTGATACAAGAAATGCTACAAGAACATATCATTCAACAGTCCACCAGCCCCTTCTCGTCATCGGTTCTGCTGGTTAAAAGAAGGACGGAACCTGGAGATTTTGTGTTGACTATCGGGCACTCAACGCCATCACCGTTCGGGACTGGTTCCCAATGCCGTCAGTGGATGAGTTACTTGATGAATTGCACGGGGCAACAATGTTTTCAAAACTGGATTTGCATAGCGGATATTTTCAAATACGAGTTCACCCGCCAGACATTCCCAAGATCGCTTTCAGAACTCATGAAGGCCACTATGAATTCCTCGTGATGCCTTTCGGATTATCTAATGCGCCGACAACATTTCAAGCCACCATGCATTTAGTTTTTAAACCGTACCTACGGAAATTTTTCCTAATGTTCATCGATGACATCCTCGTCTATAGCCACTCCATGTCTGAGCATATCCAGCACCTTCGGGCTGTCTTGGAAATCCTCCGCCAGCACTAACATTACGCAAATTTTCCAAATGTGAATTTGGTCAACATAGGTTGGAATACCTTGGCCATTTTGTGTCTGTAGATGGCGTTCATGTGGATCCATCTAAGATTCAGGCGGTGGGGAATTGGCCAAAACCGAAGTCAGTAACTGAGGTACGAGGGTTCCTCGGACTTACCGATTATTATAGACGATTTGTTTGCGGGTATGCTTCTATTGCAGGGCCGTAACAGAGTTACTTAAAAAAGGGGGTTTCACGTGGGGATCCGCTGCCGATAAGTACTTCTGTGAATTGAAAGAGGCTATGACTAATGTTCCAGTGGTCCGTCTACCAAATTTTGGACAACCATTTACGGTGGAAATTGATGCTTCAGGTAGTGCAGTTAGCGCCATTCTATCGCAAGAGAGACACCCCATAGCCTATTATAGCAAGAAGCTACCACCTCGTTATCAGGGAGCTTCGGCTTATAGTCGCGAGATGTATGCGATCACGGCAACCGTGAAACGTTGGAGGTCCTATTTATTAGAAAGGCCATTTACAATTGTCACTAATCACCAAAGTTTGAAGCAATTATTGTCCCAAACTATTCAAACTTCAGAGCAACAGCGTTGGTTAACTAAGCTATTGGGTTTTGATTTTAACATTGAATACAAAGCCGGGGTAAACAATCGCGGTCCGGATGCCCTATCACGATGGACTTTAGAAGCAACTGCGGGGCTGATGACCATCGTTGTCACTACAACCACATTACTCTCCAAAATTAAAGCCGCTTTGACTAAAGACCCAATTGTGCTGGACATTGTCAAGAAATTGCAGACAGAAGATGAAGTTGATTCAAAGTTCTCTTTGAAGAACTGTATCATTTACTACGCCGGCAAGGTATATGTTCCTACTGTGAAGGAGTTGCGGCACAGGTTGCTAGAATTGTTCTATGGATCATTGATCGGAGGACATTCTAGTGAACACAAAACTTACACACGCCTTGTAGCTGCGTTCTACTGGCCTAAGATGCGTCTAGATATTCAACGGCATGTCAAGGATTGCTCCATCTGTCAACAAATTAAACCAGAGAACTTCTGCCCCCCCCGAAAGGGTTATTACAACCATTGTCGATCCCTTCCCAGGTTTGGGAAGACATCTCTATGGACTTCATCACCTCATTACCGCCATCAAATGGCAAGGTTGTTATCTAGGTGATTATTGATCGTCTGTCGAAATACGGCCATTTCTATGCTTTACTTGAGGGGTTGATGGCTCCTAAATTGGCCAAATATTTTGTTCATGAATATGTACGTCTCCATGGTTTCCCTCGTTCTATTATCTCTGATCGGGATCCTTTGTTCGTTAGCATGTTTTAGAAGGAGCTTTTTCGCTTACAGGGTACGAAACTGAAGCTCAGCACGGCTTACCATCCTCAAACGGATGGACAAACGGAAGTGCTCAATCAGTGTCTCGAAATGTACTTAAGAGCTTTTGTCAGCGACTTTCTAACTAGATGGGTGCAAACTCTACCTTGGGCAGAGTATTGGTATAACACTAGTATACATAGTTCTACAGGTTTCTCCCCTTTTCAGGTTGTGTATAGAAGGCCTCCACCACCACTTATTGGATATTCAAGTGAAAACACACCAATTGACTTGTTAGACACAGCCTTGCTAGACCGAGAAACTTTATTGGCCACGCTCAAACTCAACCTTCAACGAGCACAGGAACGTATGCGGGTCCAAGCAAATCGGCACCGTCGTGACAAAGAGTTTGCAGTAGATGATTGGGTGTATGTCAAATTACAGCCATATCGCCAAGGTTCTGTCGCCCGGCGTCGTAACCACAAGTTGGGAAAATGTTTTTTTGGTCCATATCAAATTCTGGCAAGGGTGGGCAGTGTCGCCTATAAGTTGGCATTACCTGACACTTCATGTATCCACCCGGTGTTCCACGTCTCGCTTTTAAAGCTCTGTCCAAATCCGCATGCTGTCACGCATGTCCATCCTCCGGCCTCAGCTGCTCACTTCCCAACCCCTCTATGTATTCTTGCTCATAGGACAGTGACAGAGAATAAGAAGAGGCTACAACAAGTTTAGGTTCAGTGGGACCAAACATCGCCCTCCAAAGCTACCTGGGAATATTGAGGCCCGTTCCACGATACTTTTCCACACATTAGCCTTGAGGACAAGGCTACTTCTGATGGGGAAGGTAATGTTACGAAGATGAATGCAGACTATCTACATAATAAGCGGATCACACGTCCACCTCTAAAACTGCATGACTATGTCTCACTACTACAGAATTGGTTTACGACGACACTTAATAGACGGCGGTTTTTTAAATTACTGTCGTCTAATATAGTTTGTGATATTACGTCACATAATAGACGACGGTTATTTAAATAACTGCTGTATATACCTTAATTAATTTTGTTACGTCACATAATAGACGGCGGTTATTAGAATAACCACCATATATACCTTAAGTAATATTTTACGTTACATAATAGACGGCGGTTGTTAAATAAACGCCGTGTATACCTTAATATATATTTTTTAATTGTACGTATATAAGGCGGTTATACAATTAACTGCCGTGTATATGATATTTCATTTATTAATATTTTTAAATATTTAGAGTATATATTGTGGTTATACACAAATCGCCCTATATATGATATTTTAAAAATTAATTTTAATTTTTTTTATAATATATACTGTGGGTTTAAGAAACCACCTTAAATAAGTTAATTAAAAATATATATAGACTTTTTTCAAAAAAAAAAAAATATATATATATATATATACTAACCATATAAGGATTTACGTGGGAAAAAAAAAATATAAGACGGTTAAATAAAAAAAGAAGGCGGTTAAATAAAAATATAAGGTGATTTAATTAGATTAGTATTGAGATTAAGGTAGTGTATATATGTTGCGGACGCTCCCAGCATGCGGCGAATGAACAACGAACGGCTTCTTCTTGAATTTGCGACGTCGATCTCCTTCTTCATCCATTGACGACGGACGATGCTGGGCAAAGGAGAACGCAGAAACAACGGACGGCTTCTTCTTGAATTGTCGCTGCTTGGCTTCTTCTTGAATTGCCTCTGCTTGGCTTCTTCTTGCTGCAGTCTTCTTGGCTTCTTCTTGTTGCTGTCTTCTACGCAGAAACGCAGGTCGCCGCTGCTGGACGCTGCCGTCGCCGCCGACACGCCGTCATCGCTGCTCACACCATCGCCGCTACTCAGGTACGTAATTTACGTATCGTATTTTTATTTTATACTGTTTTTTTTTTTTTGAAAAATACATAGAGTAATTTAATAATTCTAGGGCTTAACAATTTTATATAGTACTTTAATAATTTTAGGGTATTATTTTATAAAATTGAGCATAAAATGTCTTAATGTGCTAGCTAGGGTTTAAGAATATTCATGTACTTTCTTATAGTATTATATGTGATTTTGGATTTTTAAAAGTTTTTTGTTTTTATGTGATATTGTATGTCTTAATATTTACTTTTCAAGAATATATGTTATTTAATTATTTGTGAATTTCTTTTTCTCTAGCTAAATCACTTGTGTATAGATTTATTTATGCGTAAGAGGTGCTTGATAAAATATCTATAAGAGAAAAAGAAACCAAAGCCAACCAGTACATAGTTGAATAAAACATTAGGTAGGTGTGGGCCCGTTTGCTAATCTACCAGAGTATATGATCAATTTTACTTGGATGAATTTAGTAAACATGGTGGTCACTGGGAGAGTTTTTAAGGCAGGAGTTTTGAAGGCGGGAAGCAAACTTCATTCTCGTACGGTATTAGATAACCAAATAAAAGTGCTTGTTGACAAAGTCATTGATAAAGAAGCAAAGCTGTCTATTCACTATGAAGAAGCGGAGACTACAGTAGGTGAAACATTGAGCCATTTTATAGCTTGGCCAAAGAAACTGCCATTTTATAGCTGCCATTTTATAGCTTGGCCAAAGAAACTGCCATTTTATAGCTTGGCCACAAAAACTGGTGGAACTGTGTCCTACATCTGATGTGCCTGATGAGGTATTTTGTATATATTTTTTATATGTCTATTTTATGTTGAATATTTTGTACTTAACTAGTCAATTGATAAAGTAGATTGTAAACAGTCAGTTGTCCAGAAGTCTCTCGTAATGCATGGTCTTGATCCACACAAGTTGATTGCTTAGTGTAAACAACTATACTGCATTGTAAAGGGTTTGACAAGTGATGTTACTATTCGCTTGACTGATGAGATCTTCATGATAAAAGATTATGATTTGTTTCTTTTAAAGAAAGAGATGTTGCGTTTTCTAGCAATGAAAACAATTGATGTCTCTAACATTTTATTCTTTATGTGGTAAGCTCTTTATTATCATTTTATTATAATTTAGCGTTTGTTTATTGTCTTGTTTAGGAATAACACTTGTTATAAATTTTTAATAGACTTCTTTATGATCAATTTTGCTTGGCAAGGAAATATACATATGGCTTTTTAGATCCGAATTTCATACAACCTGTTAGGAATATTTGTAATAAGATTTTGATGAGCCAAGAAATGTATTTTAGTTTGAAAAATTAGAAACCCAAAATTTTCGTAAGCTAATGTACCTAAAGAGTCAAAAGTCAACTTGGAAGAATTCTTGAAGAAGGAAGGAACTTGGTTCGAATCCGATGGAGGTTAAATTTAATTGGAGCACAAGGAGTAACAAACGGTTGAAGCAGTAGAGATGGTAGAAGACTTGTAAAGATGGTTAAGGGTCTCTAGTTCGAATCCCCTAAGCCACGAATTTTTAGGAAATCAGAACTTCTCAGAATATTACTACTTATATATTATTTAGAGACATAGTAAACAAAAGATTGAGCGGAGCATTGGAGTTGAACTTGGCAAATAATCTAAGTGGTGCTACGTTCGAATTCCAGGAGAATTTATTTTGAGAAAAATTAATTCAGATGAAAATGCACATTGAAGACTGCAAAAATGCACATGGAAGATGCGAAAATTCATGAAGGAATATTACAAGGAAATAATACAAACACTAAGGACAAAAGAAGAATATTACAAGGAAGTCATACAAACACAAAAAGACAAAGGTGTATAAATTTGATTTGTTCAAAGTATCCCACTTCAACGGATATATTTGACTGATTTGCTCAAAATGGTTTTGAGCTGTGGTGGAGGTACGGAGATACGAAAATAAGGAGAAGAGGTCTATTGAACACTACACTACAAAATGGAAGGGGAAGAGGTCTATTGAACACTACACTACAAAATGGAATATGTCTACAAACACTACACTACAAAATAATGTGAACTGTGGAATAAATATATCAACTCAACTCAAAGTAATCTGATTACATTGTGGAATATATCAACTCTATATCAACTCAACTCTCCAACGGAATTAAGGCCAGAAGAGAAGAGGAGCAATTTCAGGAGGAATATAAGGAAAAGAAGAAGGAGCAATTTCAGGAGGGAAAGGAGGATCAGGAGGAATATCAGGAAGCGGAAGGAATACGGAGACTTCAATAAGCACATCAACAATAAAGAATTAATCTTTTCCAACGGATTAATTCTTTCATCAGCTATAAATACGAGACACTTGAGCAAGAAGAGAAACGGAGATATACAAGTGAAAGGCAAGAAAAGCAGTGTGATACATCTGAGAATAGCAAAGCAAGAAAAATCCGAAAAACCAAAAATCCATATTTTTAGTTCCTGAGAGTTGGAGAAAAATATTTTCTTTTACTACCTTGTATCAAAATTTCTACTGAGTGTAGATAGAGGGCTGAGTAACAAGAGGAGCTTGTGAAAACCCTAAGGAGTGTAGCTTTGTGCGAGACACTCGTTGGTGTAGGAGTATAACTTTGTGCGAGATACTCAAATCTCTACTGGGTGTAGATAGAAGTGCTGGGTTGGCACTTGGTGTTCACTATTGTATCTGGGTGATTGAAGATAGTGAAAGGAGTAGAGTGGACGTAGGCTGGGTTTGGCCGAACCACTTAAAAAATCTCTCTCTCATTTACTTACTGCCCATATATGTTTTGCTCTATACACATAATATCTGCTTGCACGTACACACACTGATTTGCAAGATTCATATTTGTGAAACCCATTTAATATTCCTAATCTCTACAACTTGCTTATTTGGTTTTGCTAATTTCCTGCATTCATAATATTTTCAAGACCCAGGCACTATTCATCACTATTCACTCTTATCTGGGTTTACCAATTTCTGTTATCTCCTACGTCCGCATGCAAGCCAAATTTATTGTATATCATATTTGAGCTATTCCAAGTATTTCTATCGTATTGCATGTGATATATCTCCTCTCTATCACTGAGTTTTAATTATAGCACTTTACGTACATTATTCCGCTGTGCATTTCAAGTTGAATTTATTCACTTGAAATTATTTTAGTTAAAGTGTTATTAATTTTTAATTTGCTAGAAAAGTCTATTCACCCCCCCTCTAGACTTTTCACCACCCATTCGGAACCAACACAACCCATAAGTATTTTATGTTATACATACTTTATTTTATACAATGTTGTTGCTTTGAATTTAAATGAATAATAAATTTGTATGCAGTGATCATCGGATGTTGTATGTAATTTGTCCTGAACAGTTGAAAGTATACTCTTTTGATTCTATGGAAATGAATAAAGAACTTACAGATATTAAGAAAGTAATTGACAAGTAGGTAACTATTTATTTTTATATATTGTAAAGTAGTATGTTATGTTATGTCATTTAATTTATTTAAATACATGTATTTTTTTTATTTGAATAGTGCACTCAAAACATTACAAGTAAAAAAGAAACAAGTCAAATAAAATCAAATCCACGACATGGATTAAATGCCAAGTGAGCATTTAATATTTATATAGAATGCATGTTAAGTATAGTTTATATTGTTGCATTATTTTTATACTCTAAATTTGTTGCAGTGCCCGAAACAACCCGGATCCGTTGAGTGTGGTTATTATGTGATGAAATATATGTTTGAAATTTTGCAAATACAATTAGATGAAGGATTAGAAGAGGTAAGTAACGGTCACTTCAATATATTTTTAAAATTAGATTTAATTCTTTCTATTATACTAACTTTTTAAATTGATTTTAAATTTGTAGGTCCTCGGTAGTCAAAGTTATTCAGAAGAAGAAATTGATCATATAAGAAATTTATGGTGCAAAGGTTTTTGCGATTTTTGGATTACATCTACATGCTGAGAGTGAATTGTTATTTACTTATTAATATATTGTATTTGATAGTTGGGATTGATTATATGTTTTTGTAATCGTTATACTTATTATTATATATATTTAAGTGTATTATTCTTAATATTGAATTATTGTAAGCATTTTAATTTAATACAATTTAATATATAGCATATTATTGTATTTTATATTGTAGATTTAAAAATTGTGAAATTATAAAAAAAAAATTAAAAATACATTTATATGGCGATTTGCTCGTGGAACCGTCATATAAAGTATTTTTAAAAAGTAAATATACATGTATATACGACGGTTCTATCTTGGAATCGCCGTATATACATATATATATTTTTGTAATAAATACTTATGACGGCGGTTATTACTCGAAACCGCCTTATAAAGTACACTTTAGATGGCGGTTATTATTTAAAACCGCCTTATAAAGTATATATATAATGCATAAATTCGTTTTATACGGTGGTTATTATTCGGAACCGTCTTATAAAGTACATTGTAGACGGCGGTTATTATTCAGAACCGCCTTATAAAGTATTTATGTAATGTGTAAATTTATTAACGACGGCAGTTATTACTCGAAACCGCCATATAAAGTGCACTTTAGAGGGCGGTTATTATTCAGAACCGCTTTATAAAGTATATATATAATGCGTAAATTTGTTATAGACGGCGCGTATGTTTATGATTATACAGCGGTTTTTTAACCGCCGTATATAAGAATCATACACGGCGGGTTTTAAAACCGCCGTAGAAAGTAATTATTTACTAACGCGGCCACCTACACGGCGCTTCAAAAACCGCCGTGTATGTATAAAAATAACCGCCGTAATAGTTATGTTTTGTAGTAGTGTTTGCTCCTAAATTATCTAGCTTTTTGACTTTGTCTTTATTTATTTTTAATTATTCTAGTTATTAAATAAAGCCAGCAACCATGTAGGCATTTTGATAGGGAGTTGTTAGAATAATAGCTTTTATATATATCATAGAAATAAAATGAAGGGACTGTAGACACAGAAAATTTGAACTCAAAAATGGACCGATTAAATTATTATTGGGCCTAATGTTGAGATTGATTATTGGATCAATTTAATTAATTGGGTCATGATGATTAAATTGATTTAATTAGCCCAATTAAAATTGATGTTGGGTCATTGAATTAATTGATTAATGGGCCAAGCCCGATTCATATTTGAATTTAATAATAATTATAATTATAATTTAAATAAAATTTTATTATATTTGAATTTAATAATTATAATTAATTTGAATTTGAATTAGATGATAGAGTTTTGAACCTGGACTTGATTATGGCGATGTTCATTCCCTTAATTAATTAATTAATTAATTAATTAATTAATTAATTAGGAAGTTTGTTGAGGGAAGTTGGTTGCACACTCCACTATAAATAGAGCCCCTCATTTCACATTTAAGACACACCTTGAAGATTGAAGACTTGAGAGCTTTTGAAGGCATTGAAGGCATTCTGAAGCAGTTAAAGACTTGAAGTACTTTGACGGTTCCAGTTGAATATCACGCCCTTGAATCCCGGAAGGCCACGCCGTTTGAATCCCGGAAAGCTACGCCATTTGAATCCCGGAAGCTACGTCAGTTGAATCCCGGAGGCTACGCTATTTGAATCCCGGAGGCTACGCCACTTGAAACCCGGAGGCACTTCAGTAGAACACGTCAGTGAAGAATCAGAGGACTATACAGAGATTTTGTACCTGCAACTTGAATTACACACACACTGTAACCCGATATTGTGAATATATACAATTTCGAATTTTTTGTGTTTACAGATTTTGGCACGCCCAGTGGGACAACTCTGCCTCTCATCTCTTCACTTCCAAGCTATACAAAGAATCCAAATGGCATCAAGAAAGACTTACGCTCAAGCTACCGGCTCTAAGGCATCTTCTGTGGCCGGCTCCGACAGGCGCGAGGTGCAAGGTGCACTGACTCGGAGTCGAGTGAGGGACCTAGGGGTGGAGTTGACCGAGACCCGAAACATTGCTCGCAACGTCGTCCGAAGGCTTGGAGGCGTCTCCGTCGGCTCAAAGAAAGCTACATATGATAGAGGTTTATCCTCAACAACAGAGATCGTTGGTGGCAAGAGTCCTATTCCCTCAAATGAAGCTACTCGAAGCGAAAGTCCTCCCCCTACTCCCTCAAGTACAACTACCAGTAGCAAGGGCCCTGTGAGTCCTACTCCATCAGGCGAACCCCTTAGCAGCGGAAGCTCATCTCCCATATCTCATCCATCGCCGATGTGGAAACAAGCCTCGGAGTGGACCCACGTCTACATAGTCATGCCCGCTATGGCAACAAACGCAACTTCAGTGGAGGAACAACTAGCAAACATCACCAAAGCTCTGGAGGGAATAAGTGGGCTTCTTCACAGTCAAGAAAGGAGGCTTAATGATCTGAGTGAAAAAGTTGAAAGCGGAAGGAACGGCGAAACAAGTCGAGCTTCCGAGAAACGACCTCAAACCCAAGAAGAGGCTATTGACGTCGAGTTGCCACGTCATCAAAGCAGGCACATGGAAGAGACTACCTCTCGCCCGCATCCCGCTGAAAGGAGTGTTCAAGTTTCTGGGGGCATGATACACGTCGACCAGCTGAATGACTATATCATGGGAGCAATCAAAGGGAGACTCGAGGGAGGACAACCTTCATACACTTACTCTAAGCCTTACACCTTGAAGATTGAAGACTTGAGAGCTTTTGAAGGCATTGAAGGCATTCTGAAGCAGTTAAAGACTTGAAGTACTTTGACGGTTCCAGTTGAATATCACGCCCTTGAATCCCGGAAGGCCACGCCGTTTGAATCCCGGAAAGCTACGCCATTTGAATCCCGGAAGCTACGTCAGTTGAATCCCGGAGGCTACGCTATTTGAATCCCGGAGGCTACGCCACTTGAAACCCGGAGGCACTTCAGTAGAACACGTCAGTGAAGAATCAGAGGACTATACAGAGATTTTGTACCTGCAACTTGAATTACACACACACTGTAACCCGATATTGTGAATATATACAATTTCGAATTTTTTGTGTTTACAGATTTTGGCACGCCCAGTGGGACAACTCTGCCTCTCATCTCTTCACTTCCAAGCTATACAAAGAATCCAAATGGCATCAAGAAAGACTTACGCTCAAGCTACCGGCTCTAAGGCATCTTCTGTGGCCGGCTCCGACAGGCGCGAGGTGCAAGGTGCACTGACTCGGAGTCGAGTGAGGGACCTAGGGGTGGAGTTGACCGAGACCCGAAACATTGCTCGCAACGTCGTCCGAAGGCTTGGAGGCGTCTCCGTCGGCTCAAAGAAAGCTACATATGATAGAGGTTTATCCTCAACAACAGAGATCGTTGGTGGCAAGAGTCCTATTCCCTCAAATGAAGCTACTCGAAGCGAAAGTCCTCCCCCTACTCCCTCAAGTACAACTACCAGTAGCAAGGGCCCTGTGAGTCCTACTCCATCAGGCGAACCCCTTAGCAGCGGAAGCTCATCTCCCATATCTCATCCATCGCCGATGTGGAAACAAGCCTCGGAGTGGACCCACGTCTACATAGTCATGCCCGCTATGGCAACAAACGCAACTTCAGTGGAGGAACAACTAGCAAACATCACCAAAGCTCTGGAGGGAATAAGTGGGCTTCTTCACAGTCAAGAAAGGAGGCTTAATGATCTGAGTGAAAAAGTTGAAAGCGGAAGGAACGGCGAAACAAGTCGAGCTTCCGAGAAACGACCTCAAACCCAAGAAGAGGCTATTGACGTCGAGTTGCCACGTCATCAAAGCAGGCACATGGAAGAGACTACCTCTCGCCCGCATCCCGCTGAAAGGAGTGTTCAAGTTTCTGGGGGCATGATACACGTCGACCAGCTGAATGACTATATCATGGGAGCAATCAAAGGGAGACTCGAGGGAGGACAACCTTCATACACTTACTCTAAGCCTTACACCTTGAAGATTGAAGACTTGAGAGCTTTTGAAGGCATTGAAGGCATTCTGAAGCAGTTAAAGACTTGAAGTACTTTGACGGTTCCAGTTGAATATCACGCCCTTGAATCCCGGAAGGCCACGCCGTTTGAATCCCGGAAAGCTACGCCATTTGAATCCCGGAAGCTACGTCAGTTGAATCCCGGAGGCTACGCTATTTGAATCCCGGAGGCTACGCCACTTGAAACCCGGAGGCACTTCAGTAGAACACGTCAGTGAAGAATCAGAGGACTATACAGAGATTTTGTACCTGCAACTTGAATTACACACACACTGTAACCCGATATTGTGAATATATACAATTTCGAATTTTTTGTGTTTACAGATTTTGGCACGCCCAATGGGCTACCAACCTCCTAAGTTTCAACAGTTCGATGGAAAAGGCAACCCGAGACAGCACATCGCCCACTTTGTGGAAACTTGCAACGATGCTGGAACATATGGAGATTTCCTCGTCAAGCAGTTTGTTCGCTCTTTGAAGGGCACCGCCTTTGACTGGTACACTGACTTGGAGCATGGCTGCATCGACAGCTGGAGTGACATGGAGCGTGAATTCTTGACTCGTTTCTATAGCACAAGAAGAACTGTTAGCTTCTTGGAGCTCACCACCGCTCGCCAATGGAAGGATGAACGCGCAGGCGCTTACATTGAGAGATGGAGGGAATTGTGCCTCAACTGCAAGGAAAAGATATCACAAAGTTCAGCAATTGAGATGTGTATCCAAGGCATGCACTTCGAGCTATCATACATCCTGCAAGGTATCAAGCCCAGGACATTTGAGGAGTTATCCAGCCGTGCTCACGATATGGAGTTGAGCATTGAGAACAACGGAGGGCTTAATATGTCAAGTATGCCTAGCTCCTCTAAAGCACCTGCAAGGCAAGAAGTCAAGAAAGGGGGCAAACCCTTCCCAAAGCAAGAAAAGAAAGAAGTTATGAACGTGAAAACATCACCAGTGCGGGTTTTCACCAAAGTGACTGAGAAGCCTAGGCCTAGGTCATTCTTTGGGCCATCAAGGGGAACTAGAATTATTGAAGAGATGCAGCAGAAACAGTATCCGTTCTTGGACTCTGACGTTTCGCCCATGTTTGATGAGTTATTAAAACTCAAGTTGATTGAATTGCCCGAGATGAAGCGCCCCGAAGAAGCTGCCAGGGTGGATGACCCCAAATATTGTAAGTATCATCGCCTCCTCGGACACCCGATCGAAAAATGCTTTGTTTTTAAAGATAAAGTAATGGCGCTGGCTCGCGATGGAAAGATTGAACTTACTGATGCGACTGCAAGCTCTAACCAAATCTCATGTGGGATGTTCGCACCATTACTCGAGGAGGATGGTGAGAATGATGGGGGCAAGCAATGCAAACGCCCGCTTCCCTTCATTGTGAAATATACTAGGGGGCAACACTCAAAGCCGCCACAGGTTGATTCGGTTCACGAGAGGGATTGGGTACTCGTTACCCGCAGAAAGCAAAGGAATGATGTTGGGCCTGTTAGGCCATTGAAGAGAATGGCGAAGCGATGGATTAAGAAAAGGCCAGCCAGAGACCTCGTTTCTGACGTGAAGAAGAAGGGGCATCCCAACAAGCCGCGAACACCGGTTACCCTGGCTCAATACATGCCAAAGGTGCTTCATCAACATGAGACAGATATTCTTGGGGCTGGCTTGAATACTAAGGAAAAATATGTTGAAGTTGAAGAATGTTCATTCCCTGTGGTCGAAGGAAGCGACGAGATTCAGGTCCACAAGGCTACGTCTTTCGCCACCGAGATAACTTTCAAAGATGAAGATCTATTACTGGGTGGAACCCCTCACAATCGCCCATTGTTCGTTGAAGGTTATGCTCGCGAACAAAAGATTAAAAGAATTTTGATTGATCAAGGATCGTCCGTGAATATTCTATCACTCCGAGCTGTGAAAGAACTTGGTATTTCAACTGATGAACTCTCGCAAAGTCGCTTGATGATTCAAGGATTTAATCAAGGCGGGCAAAGAGCCCTGGGTATTATTAGACTCGATCTTAGGATCGGATCTTTGAGTTCAAGTACTTTTTGTTATGTGATAGATGCAAGAACATCCTACAATCTGTTGTTGGGTCGACCTTGGATACATGAAAATGGAGTGGTTCCTTCATCATGGCACCAATGCTTAATGTTTGAGAAAGGCGGTGTGATAGAGAAGGTCGTCGCCGATGAGATCCCATTCACCGACGCAGAGTCGTACTTTGCAGATGCGAAATTTTACTTAAAGAAACCAGTCGTTGAAGACGACGTTGATAAGAGTAGTAATGATACACCCCCCGATCCGAAATGGAAGGGCAAGCAAGTCGCAGACCAAAGTCATTGTGACCAGGAACTTGTTTTCCCATTGATAAGAATTGAACCATTAAAAGCTACACCGGTCAACTCGTTGGAAGATCAAGTGCGGGTGGGAACAAGTCAGACATTGCCCGAGAAACGCACATATGGTTTTGACCCCAATGCCTATAAACTCCTGTTTAAAGCAGGCTTCAACCCCAAGGAACCGCAGAAATTGGGTAGGCTCATTCCAGAAGCCGGTGGTAGAGGCAAGTCAAACCAGCAGGACCCACATGCACGCAAAGGATTAGGCTATGTCCCTCCCAAACCTGTGCGAATTTTTATAAACAGAGCTACAAGCAATTGTATATCTACAGATGAAGGTGAGTGTGATCCACTATTCACTCCTACCAATGGCAAAAGGAAGTCAGTCTTCAAGAGAATGGGGAAGATAGAGTCTCAGCGCTCAGTCTTTGATAGATTGGGGTCAAACCCTCAAGCCCCCAAAAGAAAGTCAATCCATGATCGACTTGGAGTTGTCCAAGATGTGAAAAACAACGCAAGTCATCCTGTTGAAGCGGGACCTTCTAAAAGGCTTCGAAGCACGATTCCTTCTCGTATGAGACGAGAAACAGATATTCATGTTTCATGCGGAGAAATGCTTAAAGTCCAACCTAGGACCATTGTACACACTCGTGTACAGAAAGGGGAGAATGAGGAAAGCATTGGCTCAAGTGATGATGTAGCACCACCTCAAGGCGAGGAGGCGTCGTCTTTCCACATCACTCTATGTGATGAGATCCCGATTGAGGGAGAGGACGCAGAAGAGCACCCCACGAGCTAGAGGAAGGGGTACGAGCTGCAATAGACGAGTTAAAGGAGGTTGATCTAGGAACTCCTGAGAATCCTCGGCCTATCTTCATTAGTACACTTCTTTCTGATGAAGATGAAGAAATATATGTCGAATTACTAAAAGAGTACATTGATGTCTTCGCATGGACGTACAAGGAAATGCCAGGGTTAGACCCAAAGGTGGCAGTACACCGCCTGGCAGTGAAAAAGGCAGGTCGTCCAGTCAAGCAAGCTCAACGGCGCTTTCGACCTGAACTTATTCCCTCAATTGAAGGAGAAGTCAACAAACTCATAGAGGCCGGATTTATTCGCGAAGTGAAATATCCAACTTGGATATCCAGCATTGTGCCCGTGCGCAAGAAGAACGGCCAAATTCGCGTATGTGTAGACTTTCGGGACCTTAATGTTGCATGCCCAAAAGATGACTTTCCACTTCCCATCACAGAATTGATGATAGATGCTGTAACTGGGCATGAGATCATGTCATTCATGGATGGCTCCTCTGGTTACAATCAGATTCGCATGGCGCCGGAAGATGAGGAGTTGACAGCGTTCCGAACGCCTAAAGGCATCTATTGCTACAAAGTGATGCCCTTTGGTTTGAAAAATGCAGGTGCTACATACCAAAGGGCTATGCAGAGAATATTTGATGACATGCTTCACAAAATGGTGGAATGCTACGTCGATGACTTGGTTGTGAAGTCAAAACTTCGCACAGATCACTTGGGACATTTAAGAAAAGTCTTCGACCGCTTGCGAAAGTTTCAACTTAAGATGAATCCCTTGAAATGTGCTTTTGGGGTTGCTGCTGGGAAGTTTCTTGGGTTCACTGTTCGACATAGGGGCATCGAGATCGAACAAGCTAAGATCGACGCTATAATGAAGATGCCCGAACCACGAAACCTTCATGAGCTTAAGAGCTTACAAGGGAAGTTAGCATACATCCGAAGGTTCATATCAAACCTGGCAGGAAGATGTCAACCCTTCAGTCGGCTAATGAAGAAGGGCACCCCGTTCGTATGGGACGAGGCGTGCAAGAATGCGTTTGAAAGTATCAAGTCATACTTGATGAAGCCGCCCGTGTTGACCGCTCCTATTCACGGTCGCCCACTGATCCTTTATATCTCTGCCCAAGAAAGCTCTGTGGGTGCCCTGCTTGCTCAAGAAAATGACAACGGGAAAGAGAATGCCCTCTACTATCTCAGTAGAATGATGACCCTAAATGAGTTAAAATACTCTCCAATTGAGAAGCTATGTTTGGCAAATGAGTTAAAATACTCTCCAATTGAGAAGCTATGTTTGGCACTCGTGTTCGCCATTAAAAAACTTAAGCACTACTTTGAAGCTCACATCATTCAACTTGTGTCGAAGGCGAACTACTTTGAAGCTCACATCATTCAACTTGTGTCGAAGGCGAACCCGGTAAAATTTGTTATGGCGAAGGTCGTTCTCTCTGACCGCCTGGCAAGGTGGTTTTTATTGTTTCAACAGTTTGAAATCGTCTATGTGCCACAAAAGTCTGTCAAGGGGCAAGCTTTAGCCGATTTCTTAGCGTATCACCCAATACCAGCTGAATGGGAATTATCTGATGACCTACCTGATGAGGATGTGCTTATCATCGAAGTCCTACCCCCATGGAAGATGTATTTTGATGGAGCTGCGCATAGAGGAGGGGCAGGAGCTGGAGTTGTGTTCATCACCCCGGAAGGTGAAGTGTTGCCATATTCATTCACCTTGACAGAGCCGTGTTCAAACAATGTTGCTGAGTATCAAGCATTGATACTGGGACTAGAGATAGTAGTTGACATGAAGCAGCTGAGAATTAACATCTATGGAGATTCAAAGTTGGTCGTCAACCAAGTGATGGATCTGTACGAAGTGAGGAAAGCAGAGTTAATCCCGTACAACAACTACGCAAAGATACTCATACAATGGTTGGGGGACGTCACGATTGAACATGTACCAAGGAAAGAGAACAAGCAAGCTGACGCCTTAGCCGCATTGGCTTCAACTATTGCTCATCCTACAGCTCGAGTACTGTTAGGAACATCATGTAATAGGTTTTGATGATACCAACTGTTAAGTAAGAATCCCCAAGTCTCGATACATAGGCAAAACAATGTAAGTTCGATAAGTAAACTAAGAGCGAAAATACAACCGGGTAATTTGAGCTCAACTCGGGAAATATTTAAGCTTAAGGTAAACTTGTTTGAACAACTTAGAAGTTTTCGTGTTGTAAGCAAACAGATAGATCAGAAGCAGGCACGAGACAACTCTGGAGGAATAAGGGTCTACGAGACATCAACTAAGTCTCGAGACACAAGCCAAGTTCGAGAGGTACGGACCTCTCGATATACCTATCGAGTTCGAGACGTAAAGAATATTCGAGAGATAGACCTCTCGATACATGGGATTGAAACATCAAGTGGTCGAGACATCTTTTATGGTCTCGATAAACCGGCACTTCTCCAAGAGGCTGAATGTTAGTCAACATGTGCAGATAAAATACTCTAAGTTTGGAGAAGAAGAATATCATGGAGATAAAATATTGAAAAGGTGCTGAGCGGGAGGTTTCAAAATGGACGGAAGTGGATGACACGTCAGACCTCCACCACAAACGGTCAAGAAGTGCACCAATCCTGAAGTGGTCAGATTCCCCAAACAAGGAATGATGGGAACACAAAAAGAGTAACTTTATCCAAAAGAAGCAAGTGAAGCATGAACTCAAGAAAGTGGAATATGGAATATTCACTACAAAACAAAAGGCTCAAGTTACAAGACCACTACTCCATGAAAGATGCTGAAATTGTGCAAAGACCCATGTTCGGCATGGGAGACCAATTTCAAACGGAATAGTTTTCCCTCCAACGGAACTATTCTTCTACTCTCATATATAAGGACGTAAAGACACAGAAGAAAAGGGTGGTTGTGAAAGAGATCAAGAGGTTAACAAGAGGTGTCTGATAAAAACGTTCCAGTGCAAAGTGCTTAACTTGGAATATCATCCTGATATTCAATACAGCGAGAGAACACATCTTAGTGTTCGAAGAGAGTTACAAAGCTAAACTGTCATACATCCAGAAGGTGACCAAAGCTGCTCTACATCAAAGTTGATTCAACGATAGCTTGTGGTCAGATTGGAGATTGTTACATTCAACTGTGACTATCAACAACGTCTTGCTTTGGATTAAGCAAGGGAGGTGGAGTATCCTGGCTGCTGTCCGAGCGAAAGAAACCTGAGGCTTGACGCGGGCTTGGTGATCAAAGGTCAAGTGCTCGAGAGACCATCTTTGGAGACAACAGCATGAGGCTAGGGGTCTTGAAGTGAGTATTGAAGTAAGCTGCTAGCCATCCATATACATAATGGATGGGGAAGGGGGTGCCGATTTGACCAGGAGAGAAAGACTCTGAAATCGAATTTAACCCATAGTAGATGCTGGCAAGGACTGGAGGTGCGAGGCATGCCTTAATCCCTCTCGCCATTTTGCACGCCATATTAAAAGT
>NC_044927.1:11000192-11117352 GCF_003576645.1 Ipomoea triloba
AGAATTAACATCTATGGAGATTCAAAGTTGGTCGTCAACCAAGTGATGGATCTGTACGAAGTGAGGAAAGCAGAGTTAATCCCGTACAACAACTACGCAAAGATACTCATACAATGGTTGGGGGACGTCACGATTGAACATGTACCAAGGAAAGAGAACAAGCAAGCTGACGCCTTAGCCGCATTGGCTTCAACTATTGCTCATCCTACAGCTCGAGTACTGTTAGGAACATCATGTAATAGGTTTTGATGATACCAACTGTTAAGTAAGAATCCCCAAGTCTCGATACATAGGCAAAACAATGTAAGTTCGATAAGTAAACTAAGAGCGAAAATACAACCGGGTAATTTGAGCTCAACTCGGGAAATATTTAAGCTTAAGGTAAACTTGTTTGAACAACTTAGAAGTTTTCGTGTTGTAAGCAAACAGATAGATCAGAAGCAGGCACGAGACAACTCTGGAGGAATAAGGGTCTACGAGACATCAACTAAGTCTCGAGACACAAGCCAAGTTCGAGAGGTACGGACCTCTCGATATACCTATCGAGTTCGAGACGTAAAGAATATTCGAGAGATAGACCTCTCGATACATGGGATTGAAACATCAAGTGGTCGAGACATCTTTTATGGTCTCGATAAACCGGCACTTCTCCAAGAGGCTGAATGTTAGTCAACATGTGCAGATAAAATACTCTAAGTTTGGAGAAGAAGAATATCATGGAGATAAAATATTGAAAAGGTGCTGAGCGGGAGGTTTCAAAATGGACGGAAGTGGATGACACGTCAGACCTCCACCACAAACGGTCAAGAAGTGCACCAATCCTGAAGTGGTCAGATTCCCCAAACAAGGAATGATGGGAACACAAAAAGAGTAACTTTATCCAAAAGAAGCAAGTGAAGCATGAACTCAAGAAAGTGGAATATGGAATATTCACTACAAAACAAAAGGCTCAAGTTACAAGACCACTACTCCATGAAAGATGCTGAAATTGTGCAAAGACCCATGTTCGGCATGGGAGACCAATTTCAAACGGAATAGTTTTCCCTCCAACGGAACTATTCTTCTACTCTCATATATAAGGACGTAAAGACACAGAAGAAAAAAAAAAGGGGTTTTTTGAAAGAGGTCAAGAGGTTAACAAGAGGTGTCTGATAAAAACGTTCCAGTGCAAAGTGCTTAACTTGGAATATCATCCTGATATTCAATACAGCGAGAGAACACATCTTAGTGTTCGAAGAGAGTTACAAAGCTAAACTGTCATACATCCAGAAGGTGACCAAAGCTGCTCTACATCAAAGTTGATTCAACGATAGCTTGTGGTCAGATTGGAGATTGTTACATTCAACTGTGACTATCAACAACGTCTTGCTTTGGATTAAGCAAGGGAGGTGGAGTATCCTGGCTGCTGTCCGAGCGAAAGAAACCTGAGGCTTGACGCGGGCTTGGTGATCAAAGGTCAAGTGCTCGAGAGACCATCTTTGGAGACAACAGCATGAGGCTAGGGGTCTTGAAGTGAGTATTGAAGTAAGCTGCTAGCCATCCATATACATAATGGATGGGGAAGGGGGTGCCGATTTGACCAGGAGAGAAAGACTCTGAAATCGAATTTAACCCATAGTAGATGCTGGCAAGGACTGGAGGTGCGAGGCATGCCTTAATCCCTCTCGCCATTTTGCACGCCATATTAAAAGTCTCCTTAATCCCTCTCGCCATTTTGCACGCCATATTAAAAGTCTCAGTAATCCCTCTCGCCATTTTGCACGCCATATTAAAAGTCTCAGGGCGAATAGTTGCCGTTGGGTCACCCGGTAGTGCGAACGTACAGAGCCAACACGCCAGAAATGCTGCTAAGTAGACTTCCTGTTCAAGATTTGGGGGGAGAAATGCTGCTAAGTAGACTTCCTGTTCAAGATTTGGGGGGATGTTTAGTTCGACGAAGGGTGCTTTACTCACATTCGACCATCTGTTTAGTTCGACGAAGGGTGCTTTACTCACATTCGACCATCTAGGAGCAGTTTCAAGGATCCCGCTTGGGTTGTGAGTAGCCTTTGGTCGAGATTTTCTTATTCTCTTTTCGAGGTGGAGGAGCTGGATATCTTCGGGTTTTCCTGCACCAGAAGTCGATCCATCGGGATGCTTGAATAAAATTGGTGTGATTTTCTTGTTGAGTCAAATGGAAAAACGCCTCGAATAAGTGCGCACAGCATGTGTATGAACCCTTGTTCAAGTCCAAGGCGTTTGGGATGCGCTCATCGTAGATATCCCCAAGCAGTGGCAACCCTCCAAGCATGTACAAATCTCGCAGCGATATGGACATCTCGCCAGAGGACGTAATTAATGTGTTGGTTCGTGGGCACCACGCTTCGCAAAAAGCTTGGACAATGTCAACGTTGCGGTCATATGTGAATAATGACGCGAACACGGCATCATATATCATGCCTTCCCTTAGAGGTTTTCTGAAGAGGTTAAGTACATCTTCAGCCCATTCCCAGTATCCTGGAGTGTAAATGAATTCGCCTCTAAAATCGATGTCGTTACCCCACTTGACCTCATCGTCAATTATGCGATTCCCTAGCGTGGGAAGGATGTCCGTGGAAGGTTTGTGCTTCAATCCCGGTTGCAAAGTCCACACTTTGGACGGTGGAATGTCGTACTCAGGAGTCCAGTTGCGTTCGTGATATGACACCGTGAGCTTTGGCGGTGAAGGGGATGCAAGGGGTTGATTGACGGCCAATGTGACTTTGTGGTCGCTCTTGGTGCTTGATATCACCAATTTCCTTTGTCCTTCGAACCATTGGTCTTGAAATTGCACCATCTTTGAGCCGCGTTGAGATTATGCCAAAATTGAGAAAAATTACTGCAAAAAAATAATGATGATAATGATTAAGGTTATCATTATTATTTTCATCATTATTAACAAAGTTGTTATTATTATTATTATTATTATTATTATTATTATCATGATCTAAGATATAATATAATAATAATAATTAACTTTGTTGTTAGAGTTATGAAAATTAAGAGAGCAAAACACAAAAGATTAAAAGAAAAGAAAAAACGTGAAAACAAGATGAAAAAAAAAATATACAAAAGAAATTAAAAAAACGCAACAGAAAGAAAAAAAAAAAGAAAACAAAAAGAAACAAAAGAAAAAGAAACGAAAGGTTGAAAAGAAAAAGAAAAGAAAAAAAACACAAAAATGAAAATGGATGAAAAAAACGAAGCATAAAAACATAATACACAAATGTATATATGATATTAGATATGCATGTATCTTTGGTCAGTGGTTTAGACGTGTGTACGTGGCTATCTATGTCAAGTCTCCATCAAACTTAAAGTATGTCCCAATTTGCAAGAGAAAGGGATACATGCGGAGGACAGGAGGCCACGTATCCAAATTGCTTTAGCTCATTTCCTCTAAAAAGTAAAAGCAGGAGTCCAGTCTTTTATCATAGAGCGCAGCTCTGATCAGCAGCAGCGATGACACTCTCGGAGCAATAAATTTTCGTTGAGTTTGGGAAACTTGGCGATGGTAACAGCGACACGGATACAAGCAAAGCAATATTATTATGGAGACTTCATACGGGAGACCCAACAGCATCGACTTCCAGCAAGGCCAATGAAGCAATGTAAACAACAGTTGGTGGTCGAACGACGATTTCTGCGGCCTCCAACGATTTCCCATTGCTCTTCCCTAATTTGTCCACTCCGATGGAAACCCACTCTCTGGCAGTATCATAGATATTGCACTCTGGTGGTTGTTCCATGGAGTGGTGAGCTTCTCGGTCGTCGGCGGCCTCTGGACTCAACAATGGCGATTCGCAATCATCGATTTCTGCCACTCCGATGGAAACCCACTCTCTGGCAGTATCATAGATATTGCACTCTGGCGGTTGTTCCATGGAGTGGTGAGCTTCTCGGTCGTCGGCGGCCTCTGGACTCAACACCGGCGATTCGCAATCATCGATTTCTGCGAAGAACTCTGGCAAGGGTTTCTCCTTCAACGAAGGTAATTCGCCAGCCATCTTGTTCTCGGATTCGTGCACTGTAGGTGGGAACCCACCCGCCGGCGGTACCGTTGGCACCACGCTCCGGTGGTTGTCCCACGATACGGGCAGTTACTCTTCTAAGTTGTATGGTTTTTTTTTTTTTCTGAATCCTCTCCTTGTTCTTACGGATGAGATACATATGGGGGAGACGAAAATAAAAAAATCGCAAGTAATTTACCTGATTGAGAAGCAGATCGCCAATGCCCTTTCTTGTTCTTTCTCGATTCTTTGTTTCGTCGATTGCTGTGGGTTTGGAGGTATTGAAGCGGTATTTATAGTGTACTGTCAGGAAGTGTTGGAGTTGGACTACACTCCTAATTGCTGAAATCACGTATGAGATACGCAGGAGCCTTAATTCCTTTATGTCATCCCACTGTTAGTGTTGAAGAAGAATTTAAATGTCACTAGACCCTAATTTCGTTTGGGGTTAGTTTAGCTCCAGTATGACTCAACTTGATCCAATGATTTTGGGCTCACAGAATGTCCAAGCACATAATTGGGCTTATAGAATTAAAAGCTACCATGCCAATTTAATCTTTTGGTTTTGGGTTCGTGAAATATCAAGTATACATTGGGCTCAAGGAGTTTAGATGCACAATAACAAACTTAAAATACTATCTGTTAAAAAAGGGGGCTATTTGTTAAGTTTCGAGACTTCCTCGCTCCAAGTACATCAAGCAGCATGTCTCGACGAGTCTCGAGGGGGCAATTTGTAGACACAGAAAATTTGAACTCAAAAATGGACCGATTAAATTATTGGGCCTAATGTTGAGATTGATTATTGGATCAATTTAATTAATTGGGTCATGATGATTAAATTGATTTAATTAGCCCAATTAAAATTGATGTTGGGTCATTGAATTAATTGATTAATGGGCCAAGCCCGATTCATATTTGAATTTAATAATAATTATAATTATAATTTAAATATAATTTTATTTTATTTGAATTTAATAATTATAATTAATTTGAATTTGAATTAGATGATAGAGTTTTGAACCTGGACTTGATTATGGCGATGTTCATTCCCTTAATTAATTAATTAATTAGGGAGTTTGTTGAGGGAAGTTGGTTGCACACTCCACTATAAATAGAGCCCCTCATTTCACATTTAAGACACACCTTGAAGATTGAAGACTTGAGAGCTTTTGAAGGCATTGAAGGCATTCTGAAGCAGTTAAAGACTTGAAGTACTTTGACGGTTCCAGTTGAATATCACGCCCTTGAATCCCGGAAGGCCACGCCGTTTGAATCCCGGAAAGCTACGCCATTTGAATCCCGGAAGCTACGTCAGTTGAATCCCGGAGGCTACGCTATTTGAATCCCGGAGGCTACGCCACTTGAAACCCGGAGGCACTTCAGTAGAACACGTCAGTGAAGAATCAGAGGACTATACAGAGATTTTGTACCTGCAACTTGAATTACACACACACTGTAACCCGATATTGTGAATATATACAATTTCGAATTTTTTGTGTTTACAGGGACATCGTCCTAGATTTAAGAATTCTCCTATCTTCTTCTGGTGCTCTTTTCTCCCTCAATAGCTTTCTTTTCTGGAGGTCTCCACCCTCGAAAATGGAAAACAACAGCAAGACAAAAACAACCAAAAAATAATTCCTAACACTAGACCGGAGCTCTGCACTGCCGTCGCGGTGGCGGAAGGGGAAAGCTTCCAGATTTTGAGAGGCCTGGAAGGGAGCTTAGTGGCCGGTGACACTTTTTGCTACGATGCATCGGTAATGGAAGTCGGAGAAACAGCGTCGACGGAGACAGTAACGTCTATTGTGGTTCGGTTTTGGGGTGAGATTCCTCTGTCATGGCTGATGCTAAGGAATCGACGGAATATACACTAAAGCATTAAAACACAATTGGTATTTCCTATACATAATAATGCACCGCCCCATAAATGATGCAAAGCTGCTTTTGAAATTAATGTTGGAGTAATAATTATTGCACCGCCCAACATTGATTGCAGAGACGCCAATGCAAACTTCAAGCTAAGGCTGTCAACCACGAGACAATCGGTCTCTGTTCAATGAACGGTCGTGAGATGCCAGAGACCAACCCAGTTCCATGCAAGTTACCACCGGAGAGTACATTCTGCCCAGCCAGACGCCAGAAAACAACTTCGGTAAATGGTGGGGCGGAGTTCATATTGTCATTCGCGGCGGCGTGCTGGTCGTTGAGCGAGTGGCGGAAGAAATGGTGGGGTGGAGACGTGGAGTTAATATTTCCTTTTCATATATGAAATTTAATGTTTTCAATATATATATATATATATATATATATATATATATATATATATATATATATATATATATATAATTATATATATATGAAATTTAATTATATTAATATTTTAGCATAATAATTGAAAAAAAAAAAACTCAAACATGGGGTTGAAATATACAATTTTTTAATTATTTATCTATTAAATTTTTAGAGTACTGATTTTATTAAATTGTAGTAATTATTCATCTTAAATATCAATTATAATTTTTATTGAAAATATCTATATTCATGATTTTATCATACCAAATCAATATAATTATAAAATAAAAAAAATTTCAAGTGAATACATATGAAATTTAATGACATTAATAGTTTTTAATTGCTTAGCCTATAATTTGGATAAAACTCAAATCTAATAAGCTCTGTTAAATATAAAAACAACTTCCTTCATTATTTATGAATTATAGAGCTAAGTCAATAAAGTATATACTTTGTATATGATCTATGATGTTTTTAATAATTTATAATTTTAAATACTTTGTATTAAACTTTTAATAAAATTGCAAAAAAAAAAAATTAATTAAACATTCATATTTAATTTACTTCAAAATGAATTTACATTTTCTTAGTGTCTCCACGATTTTCAATTTTTCATCGGTATCTCAAAAACGATTGACTCTGTTACAATGTAACCCACCCCCTCCTATGTGGGAGTGCAATCGGGTGCCACTAGACCACAAGATCTTTGACCGGACATAATAACAACATAATTATACTTTTAAAAATATTAAATATTACATTGAATAGATATACTGAACTTTTAATAAAACTAAATCTACTTAGTATCCTAACATTAAAATAATACTTCTAAAATTATGTAAATCTACTTAGCTTCGCACGGGAAAAATACTAGTTAGTATACTAAATAGATAGTAGATATGACAGGTGTATTATGTTTCGTGTCGCCATATCACCACGCCACCCAGTATCATTTGTGTGGTCAGGTTAATGTCTTAATGATGCCGAATGTGATTGTAAACTGATATGTTTTATAAGTTAAGTATTTGGGTTTTAAGACCAAAAGCAAATGTCGTTGTAGTATAGTGGTGAGTATTCCCGCCTGTCACGCGGGTGACCCGGGTTCGATCCTTGTCAACGGCGATCTTTTGTCTTATTTTGTTTCGAAGTTGTTTAGGATGAACGAAAATATACAGAAAGAAGGAAAATCCGATTTGTCTTATTTTGTTTCGAAGTTGTTTAGGATGAACGAAAATATACAGAAAGAAGGAAAATCCGACCTGCCGGATTCGAACCAGCGACCTAAGGATTACAGCACCAACTACAGTCCTCCGCTCTACCAACTGAGCTAAGGTCGGATACATATTTGAAGCTCGAACTGGTTTTTATGTATAGCAGTATCAAGTTTTAATGTGGCACGTGATTGAGTCAATTCGGCACTTGCACATATAGAATACATCAATAAGATATGCCAGAGGGATAAACCTCATTTCTTTACCATCAACTGTGAATACAACTTTCCTATGAAGTAAATGGACAACTCTATTCGCAAACTATTTAGCATTCACTTCTAATGACTAGTGAGAGAGAAAAAGCTCAAAGTTCAATATTCAGATCACAAGAGGCTTGTGCTGCTGATTAGTGAAGATCAAGATTCTCAAAGCCATGATCTTAGTTGGAGAAAGAAGAAACTTTTTCTTCAAACTTTGTAATCTCTACTTGGTAGAAGTAGAAAGAGGCGGAGTATACTGTGTTTGTCAAAAAACCTAGTGAAGTTCAAGGCCAACTTGGTGTTCAATGCTTGGACGTCCTTGTTATACATACTAAGGGATAGTGCAATCATCCTTAGGAGTTTCAAGGAGAAGAGTGGAGTAGGTTGCGTTAGTCGAACCACTATAAAATCTCTCTCTCTCTCCTTTATTTACTACTCGCATTGCATATCTTCAACGATCAAACCTAACTAATTTTACAAGGACAAATTACGTGTAAAATGTTTAAAGGGCTAACTTATATTTTCATTATGCATACTCTTGAGTAGTTAAATTTATCTTCCGGTTACTAGTGGGATCGGCGTGAAGGCCCTTTCAAAATAGAAGGTGAACCCAAAATTGGATTGCATGCTTGGTTAAATGGTGTGAAAAGGTTTTCCCGATGCTTAAACTTGATCATTATGGATTTTTGATTCCCGGTTGCTAGGCTTGATGTAGCTCCAATCAATTGTGATTTCCTATTTTAGACTTGAGAAGTATGAATAGGTAAGGTGATATAGGCAAAGTGTTTGTAAAAATGACTTCACGTCTCTTGGTTGCCTAAAAGCACTCCAAAGCTAGAGAGTTCCTAGTAGACCAACCGTGAAAGGTAATAGCAAGTCACCTAGGAATAACTAACCACACAAGCTAATTCTCCTATGCATTAGATACACAATGAGGCATCATGATTACTCACAATTCATTCCCTAGCTTTGTTCGATTTATTTCATATTTGTTCTTTGATTTGTTCAAAACTACAACTACAATTCTTTTATTGGTTGAATGTTCGTGATGAGGCGAATGAGGAAGCCGCAAGGCATTCCATAGACTAAGAGTTAAACGATACTTCCAATTTGACCTCCTTTGAGAATGATAACACTCGGGGGTAATGATGAACTAGATTGCAGTGGTGTGATGGAAGTGTAAAAATTTCCCGAGTGTCGTTCTCGAGAGGATGGCAAATTGAAAAGAACAAGCACCTTACTTAAGCACAAAGGCAATTGAAGCAAGGAGAGAAAGAATTCATGAGTAAGCCAAAGGCAATTGTAAGACACGATTCAAAGATTACAAGTAAAAGAACGGATTGGATTGCTGCTACCCCGATTCTTGCACTCATTTATCTATGATTTGGATTGAATTGACATTAGGATACCTAGGGAGGCTAAAGGCACATTATCGCTCTGTCTTCTAGCTAGCTCCTCATCCACTCTTGGGCCCGAGTCGCAATCCCGAACCTACTCAAATCCTTCTAAACATACCAATTGATAGAACTCTTGCAAGTGTTAGCACATTAGAGCATATATATCACGAATTGCTTCAGAAAAAGGCATTAAGTAACACAAAACATCCCCCGAATAATAGACCCTTTTCCTTAGGTATCTTTGACACCTATCAAGTAACGCCAACAAATCTTTTGATAACACTCTGCACACGCAAAGCCGAGTATCAACACGGTTTCAAATCACAATTACACACCATCGACCATCCAATTATCCAAGCACACTGGATATACATATATAAATGTCAGGTCACCCTATTTTCTTCGGGTGACTTCGTTTCGGAAGGAAGCGGTCCAATGTTGGTCGAGGCCACCTCGGCCACAATCGGCCGAGGCGGGGCCTCTGCCACGTTTGGCCGAGGCGGTGCCTTGGCCACGGCTGGCTAAGGCTTAAAAAATAAATAATTTTTATTATTAAAACAAAAAACAAAAAACAAAACTTATTCGTCTCGCTTCTCTACGCCTGAAGCATATGATACTCGATAAATGACAAATTTGCACTATCATTAATCCTTAGTTGACTCTACTACGCTCTCAACTTGGAGCGCGGGGGGCTGGTGACAGGATAATTGGGGAAGCACTCAAACCGGAACCACTAGAGGCAAAGCAAGCTGTCACGAGGAAGTCAAACAATCACATAACAGTGCATTACTCCGACACATTGAAGAGAGGAATTACTCAGTACCTCCCCATCATTACTCCTCCCACCATTATTACCCGAGTCCGTTACACTCACAAGAAGAAGAGTCGTTGCACCTTCAGTATAAAGAATGAACCTTGTAATGGAGATGGGGGTCTCTAATTTTCTTACACACAAACACTATTATACTCAACTATTGTACTTTACTTATCAATATTATCCGGTAACCATTTTTACCGTCACATATAATGGGAATAAAGGTTTTAAAAATACAAAAAATTAAAAAAATCACGGTAATTGATCCTAATATAATAACATCCAAACACCAATATAAACAAAAAAAAAATCTAAACAAAAAACTAAAAACACTAATCCAACCTTAAAAATCATATTACCAATAAGAGACAATAATCTTGTGGTCTAGTAACTTGAAGTGACTTTCCCAAATGAGTGGTCATGAGTTTGAGTCTTGGTGGGCGCGGTAATAGAAGCAATAGTACAATATGGAATGATACTTGTTTTTAATAAATTTGTAACCAAACACTAACTATGATTTTAACTCTCATTCCTGATATGCAAACCATGAACCAAACACACCCTAACTATACTACTTGGCCAAGCCTGAATTGCATTAAAACATCTAAAATGCATATAATACACTACAAAATTTTAAAAATTCCGTTGAAATATCTAATGACGCATTCGCTAAAAGTAGAATAACATATTCAACCCAGCCATTTTTTTAATAGTCAATACTTTATTACAAATCCACAACCGTTGCAGTAGTGGGTTTATTTCACGCCAACAGGCCACAAGCGATTAAGCAAATTCATAATTATCAATGGAACATAACAGAACTGAACTGAAGTGCACAAAACTATGAGGAACATATATATATATATAGCCCTCTAGCTACGAGGCTTCTTCTGGAGCATTTTGTTTTGAAAGAGGATGACGAGGGGCATATTATGCCACTTTTGGAGATTTGTTCGAGTACAAGCAACTCAGCTTCCATGTCACTGCCATTCACAGAAACCATAATCAAGTAATTAATAAAAATGTTTTTTAAAAAAAAAAGTAATTAATAAAAATGTTTGGCAGCGGTCCATGAACGGGCAAATCCAACACCAAGTGGCTAAGAAATTGTTGGACAGAATCACAGACATTTGTAGGGCTAAGTTCATCACCAAGACTCTAAAAAATGTGACAATATCAAGAAATAAAGTTGTGCCTATAATTTTTTGTGTACTGGTAAGCGTTTGATCTAACTATTAGTATCAAAGTCAAGTCACTAAAACTGCACAGTTATGACCGACAATTCCAGCACCCGATGGCTAGGAAGAATTGAAGGGAATTGTTGAGGGAGGTCGATGAAAGGTCAAGTCCAACACCAGGTGGCTAAGGGATTGAAAGGCCAACACGTGCACCTTGCTTCTTTAGAATGTGATAAAGCTAGGGAAACATTTATTTTTGGGTTCGGTCAAAAATTATTTATATGAGAAACTTACTCATAGCCTGTGTGACTCTTCTCCCATCTGGGGTCACGAATCTTGTAGGCCTCACGATTTTGGCGGCTCCACAAGCATATCCTCCGCCACTCCCCGGCGCTTCAAAGGTGAAATTCTTGGGCAGCCTCATTGTTTTATTGGTGGTTCCGGCTTCCCCAACAGAGAGTTGGAATTCACTCACGGCGGCTCTAGATCCCCACGAGCTAAGCACCCCTCCTTTGCAGCAATTTGCTACCTGTTGGTTGTAGGGAGTACCGGGCAGCAAGTCCACAACTTCCGGAGCCCTCCGACAGGAATGTGGGATGTTTCCTTTGAATCTGGAACAATCTCCTTGCTCTGTTGTTTGAGCTCCCATCATGCTCCATATCACCTCGTACTTTGCCCATCTCCATCCCAATGTCCAACCTGGTTCTCGGATCTTCCTCAACCTCTGATAGTTATATATGGTCACAACGGCCTGTCAAATTTCACAATTGCAATGTTAGTTAGGCGCCTAGGGTGCCTAGCGCCAAGATGGGCCAGTAATAATATTAAGAAAAGCACAACAGTGTACACTCAAAAAAATATAAAACATTCGGTTGAGTTGGGCGCCGAGTTAGCTGACTCAAGCGCTTAGGGCGCCTAGTCGGGGGCTGAGTTTGGCCGACTCAAACGTCAAGTTATCCCACTTGGGCACATAACTAGACTGCCTAGTGGGCCGACAAATTGGCTGGCCAACTAATGCCTGCCTAAGAGTAAGATCCCATTAGCCTAGGGGTGCCTAGCGCCGGCCGGCGCCTAGGCAGATTTTACAACAGTGATTGAAATACAAGATGATGAGCTAACAAACATGAGGATGAAAACAAATCTTTAGATTTATTTGAAAAAATTGAAAATATGTTTAACTAAAAGATTAAACTGATGGGATATACTTAAGTTGACAGAAAAAATGTAGATGAGCTTACAACGTAGCCATCAGGTGTCCAGGAGATGACATCCCAGTTTATGGTGATGTTTCCACCATGGTTAAGATCATGACTGGCAGCATCTGGGAGAGATGCAAAAATGGAAAAATGTCAAAAGGGAAATAAAATTGGAAGTACACAAAGAAGATGATAGTGCATTGCACATTACAGTAGAAATAAAGTAATTACAATTACCAGCAGATGAGAAGCTGAAGCAGCAAATGAAGAAGGCCAACACTAGTAATAGTAGTATAGACCTGGAAAAGCCCATCTCCAAAATTAGAAGAAGGAATTGAAATACAGTACTCCATTATTGGCAAATGGAGACACATTCTTTAAAGACTTGATCAAGTTGACTTAGAACACGAAGCTGTCATGTTTGAATTTATGAGATTGTAGAATTCCAGGTCCCAGGCATGTGCTGTAATTTTAGAATTGGGCAAATATTAATTTTTTTTTTTGAAAAAGGGCAAATATTAATTTAATTAATCATTATTGCGGCATTATTATATTTAGTTATATATATTTTTTAATTTATAAAATATTACATTCTTAATTTTCATTTGTTTGCGACAATTAATCTTACATTTAAAATTTTAATTAAAATGTAATTTATGAGATTGTAGAATTTCAAGTCCCGGCGTGAGCTGTAATTTTAGAATTTCTGTTATTGTTGCTCGTTCGGACTTAATTAATTCACTAGTATAGTATGCAGTATTTGGGAGAAGAGATCAAGCTAAAGTTCGAACAAACTTCGGTAGCGGCAGTGTGAGGATTATAATAAGTAGTGGAAAGTCAAACATGAGGGCGGACATGGTTGACGTGACGAAGATGCAAGAAAGCAAGATATCCGGCCAGCAAGGGTTAACATTAGTTTAATTAAGAATGCACCTTCAGACTTTTTGGTTTATTTCTGCCACCCTTTCTTGGTTGTCTTTGTTGTTTGAGGAATAAGCTTCTTTTCTTTTGTTTTTTTTTTCATTGTCTTTTAGTCTTCTTTTTCCCAACTAGAATTTTGTGGATTTTTGTCCATCAAAAGTTTATGAGAATCCGTCTTATTTTTTCTCAATTTAAAAAATACTCCATCGGTTCCATTTTATGTATTTGGTTCGATTAACGAGGTTTGACTGAAATTATTTTTAGTTTAATTTTTCATAATATCAAGTTTAGTATTAATATACAAAATTCATATATTTAGAAACTATATTAAAAGTATTATTAAACACAAAAAGTCAAATTTAAAATTAAGTAAAAAAAACTACTAAATAAAATAAACAAAGAATAAAGAATTGGTTTGACCAATAAATATTAATTAGGACACATAAAATGAGACATAGGGAGTAAAATTTTGTCTACTTTCTATCCACCAAAATTTGATTCTATTCACTTTGAATGAACTGAAATAGGAATGAACATGCATATTGTTGGATATGGGGGGTTGAGCTCAGAAAAGGGTTGATGGGTAGCGCGTAATTATTAAAAATAATAATTACAATAATTTTAATATATAATTTGACATTATGACATCATATTCAAGGAAAACTTAGAAGTAACTTGTAAAAAAATGTTATTTGCACAATTTTTAAGTTTTTAATAGTCCAATTGCACACGTTTTATATTCGATAGTTCAATTACACAATGTGTAAAAGTTCAATGGTCTATTTGACACTTTTTCCTATATTTCTTTTCTTTGAGTAGCCCTAACAGCACCCGAGTGGGGTCGTTATCTCTTCTGATTGGTCAAACCTTGAAAGTTGGTGTTTAGTGGTGATGAAAGTAGAATATCGTCCTCAAGGACATGCTATAAGAAGAGTTTAGTAGAGAGGGGTTAAACCCAAGTGCATTGAGTGTTTGAAAGCTAACTCAAAGGAAACAAAAGGATTGCATAGTTGACAAATAAATGAAAGAGCAAGTATATAATAAAAGCAGTGACTAACGAAGAGGGAGTTGGATTAAACAATCTTTGCATATATGCTCTTGGTGTTTTAGGTCTAAGCTATGTAATGCCCAACGACAAACTTGTGGAAATGGTATAAATGCCAACGCCACTACTCTCGTGGCTAATTGGACTATCAAACTAATCCAAAGTTCCATTCTCATGGTAACTAGGCTAGATGAGGCAATTAAACAACACTTTGTGTGCTCATTTCTTCCAACCCCCTTTTCTCAAATGTGAGATGGAAATGCGAGATGTGAGGCTATGGTGAGACCCTATTCTCATAGGAGAAACACTGAATCCTTCCACCTCTTGCATAACTAGGCCCTAATTAAACAAGAGTCTATGCAATTCGTCAATATCACAATCAAATTCAACATCAATGCATTACACAACTTAGTTTTCAGAACCTCAATTAACATAGCATCCATACAATGAAAGTCAATCCAAATACCTAGAGATGTTTAACTACTCATGATTGAATTGTAAATCAAAGAAACAATTGAAGTAATAAACATTGAAATCAAGTCACAATTAAATAACGTTACAAAAACTGAAATTGAAGAACTTAGCTTGATGAGTAGAATTGAAAGACAAATTTGAAATTTGATGTTTACTTGCAAATACAAAGTGAAATCTTCCTCTAGATCACCCAAATGTTAATGGATTACAATGTAGAAAATGTTTGGGAGAGTTTCTATGGAGAAAAATCTAGACAGAAGTAAAAACTAGAAGAAGAAAGAAAATAACCGCCAGTTGCTATATATATATATATATATATATATATATATGGTTTGTATATGGTTTGAAAATCGTGCCAAATCGTAGTTCACTAGACGAAGAGTCACGATGTGAGTCCCACCGTGAGTCTCAGTGATCAGATTTTGATCATTGAAAGTCACGTTGACACTCACAGTGTGAGTGCCAACGTAAGGCTCAGGGATCAGAGTTTGATTAGCACAATTAAGCTAGCACTCACACCGAGTCTCCTGATCAGAGACCCAGTCGCGAACTCACACTAGCACTCACGGTGTGAGTGCCAATGTGAGCTCCTCAAGGCACCTTCACGCTACCATTTTGCTCCTTCGTTCCCCCGTGCCTTCGGGTCCTTGCCTCGTTCCTTAATGCCTCGCTTTCTCCCAAGATTAACCTCATTTAATGCTTGTTTGTACCATCACTCGGTCTTTTCTTCCTTCAATAAATAAAAAAAAACACACCAAATTAAACATTGTTCCACCATCTTTTACCTAACATTTGAGCAAAAACAAGCATATAGGAAGCATAAATACAAGTCATTCATGGCTTATCAAACCCGCATATAGGAAGCATATATATATAAGTCATTCGTGGCTTATCAAAACCTCACTTTGCGGGAGTCTTCATTTTCTCTAATTGACAAAATCTCACTTCATAGGAGTTTTCATCACCTCTAATCAGTTGAATCTCACTTTGCGCACAAGAAAGTCTTCCATCTCCTCTAAAACCAACTAAAACACTAATGAATTTCAATGGAACCAATAAAATCTTGTTAAAACTTATTGAAAATGTTAATTTTTTCTAAAAATCTTATAAGAATTTTCAAGAAAATAGCTTGCCTTTTATTTGTGTTCTGAGAATGGAAAGATGTGTTCCATCTCACTAAAAAGCTTACTTAAGCTGACATTTGGTAATTGAACTACACATTATCCAAAAAGATTTAGTGCCGTAGAGAATTGTAAAATAAAAATTAAGGGGCCATATTAGTTTATTATCATGGTAACAGCCAAAAAGATATCATTGTTATACACAAATACAATTAGGCTGAGAAAGAAAAGCAAGGATGATTGTTTGACCATTTCACAACATTGCAGCAAGCCTACATGACACTGCAATAAACTGTTTAGGTTGAAAATTTCCACAAAACAAGCATGCTGAAATGGGGATGTTCTGAAGCAATGAAGATAGTACACTCCAGAGCACTTAATCCTCAAGAATTACACCCCTTTGAAGGATCATCTTCTTGACTGTCAGAGTTACCCAAGACCAAGACTAAGCAAAGAGTATCTGCAATGGCAATCACTACTTTTTCTCTTCTGCTTTCCGTGGCTGAAGATATAAGCATTTAAAAAAAAAAAAAAAAAAAAAANTTTAAAAAAAAAAAAAAAAAAAAAAGAAGGTATTAGTGCTATGAAAGCATTGAAAATTTTAACATGTTATCTGTAATGGACAGAAAATTTGTGTAATGCATGAATGCATGATATAACATCCTTGAAACACCCAGTGGATTGCTTTAGATTCATTCATAAGGTCACAACTAGCCACCTCATGGTTCTTTCGAAGTCCATTTTAATATCTGAGGAACCAAGTGTATTCATCAATTATATTGCTAAATGAAAGATCAGATATCAAGATAGATGCAATTCAAGATCAGATATCAAGATAGATGCAATTCTACTCAAACGGGAAAATTGCTTGCATATGTAAGTATGTTCAGTGTAATCCATGCAGGCCGTGTATGATGGTGTGATGGATTACCATAATTGATTATCCAAACCACACAGGAAAAAAAAAAAAAAGAAACCTTGTGATGAAAAAGTACGGTTTTTAATGAAGTATTGGAGATTTTGCAGAACACATTTTATAATCCTAAGGAATTAGATCAAGAAACCAGCATGAGTAACTGAACAAGCAACAAAAACCAAAAATGGAAGCCAAGCTCAAAAAACATGCAACCTGCAAAATAAAAGCTTCCAGAACTTTACATTGTTTACAACTTAAATCCTCATCAGACTTCAAAACACTTTCATGTGTCTTATCAATTTATCAACATGCAGGTCTAATATGGACATATATAAACAAAGGACCAGTTACAAGTAGAAAAACACAGTAGACAAAGGGGATTAGTCTACCAGGAGCCCTTAACCTTACAATAATAGGCTATACCATTAAATGTGCCATGATAGCTATGGCTTAAGTATATAGTTACTTCAACAAAGAATGATACTTCTTATACTTTTGCAGACCATGAAGCAGACCTCTGAACTGTCAAGAGTTCTAACTCTATATTGAATGATCTTTGACAAAACGATGATAAACTGATATACATCCACTAATTTTTTTTTGTAAATTTGTAATAAAGGAGCAATATTTGCCTTAGTCACTACGCATACTACCTATTCGACGATTTGCCTCGTTCAAAAACAAGCAGCAGTCCAGTCCCGTTAAAAGCAATAGAATAGAAAATAAATAAAAACAATAGAAAGGAGTAAAAGCAAAGAGAAAATAACCTTGATTCCAAGGAATGGTTGGTTGAGCTCTTCTACAGGAATAACAACGGGCCACTTCTCGCCAGCTTCACGGAACATCTGCTCTGTCTCGAGATACTGCCCCTTCTCGAGAATCATGGTGCGGATGTTTTGGGCGGGGGTAGAAGTGGCATCATACGTTTGCTCGATGCCGTTGACGAAGGTGACAGTGATCTGTGGCAGGTGGTCATCGGTGCGGCGCTTCACCTGGATTTGACAAGCCGGGTTGGACTCCTTTGCCTTTGGGGCGTTGCATTGGGCTAAGAACTCCATACATGACGCGATGCGCGGGTCGATCGCATTGAACTCAATTTTCACCTTTGATAGAAATTTCAACATTTCTTTTTGCCGCCTTCTCTTTGCTCTCTCTCTCTCCTCAAGACTGGGAGGAACACTGTCGGATTTTATTTGAGGGGGGCAAAGAAATGAAGTTAAGGCTCGGTTTGAGAAGCAGAAAAATGACTTCAACTGGAAAATGAGTTATTTTTCGAAAAATAGTTTCATTTTCAGTGTTTGGATGTATTAAAGAAAACTGTCATTGTGTGTTTGGTTCATTTTCTAGAAAATGGATAGAATTGTATAATTAAACATTGTAATTGTTTTATTTAAAATATAAAAAATTATAATAGTTATTAAAATAATGGTATTTAATAAAAAATAGAATTTATAAAAAAATAAAAATAATTAAAAAGGAATGTAGCAAAGGTTTTCGGCGGTTTCCCCACCTACTTGGTCCATGGTCCTTGGTCCATGGTCATGGGTGATATGACTTGGTTTTGGTCGAAAACATACGAAACAACTATTCTGGCGATTCCGTAAAATGACTTACGGAAAAAAATTCCGTAAGTCATTTTCTGGAAAAATGAACTGATTTTCCTTGGTCAACGGAAAACATTTTCTGTTGACCACATTTTCCGGATGTTGCCAAACACAGAAAACTCGGAAAATATTTTCCAGAAGTCATTTTACGGGTTACCAAACACACCCTAAGATCGTTTTAAAAATGTCTGTGACAAAATATCAAACACCAATAAGATTAGCAGTCACAGTCTTTAATTAATAGAGAAAAAAAATTAGTAGTCTGTCAGACTCTAAAATTAGCACTAATACACAGATTAGAGACAATATACTGATTACAGGGAAAATATGTCAATATACACAGTAACACCACCCCATTGTTCATACACCATCAAGCTGGCTTTTAGGACTTCTCAAAGAGAGCATTCATCACGCCACTCTGAGTGAGAAAGGTCATGATTTACTGTTGTTGGCATTATGCAATTGAGTGTATAGTTGTATACAACAAGCTTTGAAGTAAAAAATGCCAAGTAGGGATGAAAATAGGCCTGGGCGGCTGGGCATGCTATAGAACCGGATGATGCCAGGCCGCGGCCACCGCCGCACCACGCACCTTCCGGAGTCCGGACACAGCCACAAGCTGCAGGCAGCAGCAGTCGCCTGATGCCAGGCCGTAGCCACCACCGCACCACGCACCCTGTAGCAACCGGCCCACCGCCGCACCCCGCAGCCACAGCCTCCACTCACGCACTCACACTCACGATAGTTTACATATATATACCACTAACCGTACAATAACTAGGGAGTCAGAGTGAATAATACCTGTTGTTGTTGTCGCCGTCGCCAGACTACCAGAGATTCAGACTGACGCCGCCTCGCTGTCCCGCGTCCCTGCGTCAGACTGCTGCGACTTGCGTTGGTGACTCGGTGCGTTGAAGTGAATTTTGGAATTTAGGGGCTAGGGTTTACGTGTATATTTAGGGAGCGTTTGGTTCACGAAATCTTGTATTACTCAGGTATAATCACGAAGGTAATGTCAGATTTTAAGAACATAAGATTACCTTATGTGTTACCAAGACCTTGTAGTCTAGTTGCACTCGCATATGGAAGGGATGGATTCTGATCTAGCCTCACTGCATTACCTTGTTTGGTTTACGGTTATATGGATCAATTTACTATAATGTCCTCAATATATAAATAAATATCTATATATATACTAGTATTTTGTACGCGCGAAAATTTATGCACAATATTAACATTAATAAATACAAATAATTAAAATTTATAATTCGAATTGTATATACACAAATAATATATGCATTTTATACACACATATATATATGATTTACCATTAATAGAAATTTAATTAAAATATAATCAACCATTAAATTAATTTCAAAAAATCATTAAATTAATTATATAATGATTGAGTTAAAAAGTAACGGTATTATAATGGTGTAAGGATAGTTTTGTATAACAAGAATGTAGTAGGGACAATTTTGTCTAAAAAGTAATAACATTGAAGTGTACAACATTTAAAGCAAAATGTATACATTTATTAGCATACAAAAAGAGGGACATAAATCAAGGATATAACATTGATTGAGACTTATTATGTTTTTAGATATTTTATATATATATATATATATATATATATATATATATATATATATATATATATTTATTTATTTATTTATTTATTTATTTATTTATATGTATGAATGTATATCAATGCTTAAATATTAAAAATATATTTATATTTATTTTCAAAAAAAAAATATACACATGTATATTTGATTATATAAACATATATTAATTATTATTATTATTATTATTATTATTATTATTATTATTATTAGTTAACAATGACAAAGTTGGAATGATTTAAGGTAATTTAAGATTATATTACCTAAGAAAATGGGGTAATCATATTACCTTGAAACATTACTGTCACATCAGCTTTGAGATAATATAACATTATCAGGTAATCTCATAACTTGAACCAAAAAAGGTAATATAGCATTACCATATTCAAATTACTTAGTTAATCTCAGATGACTCGAAGTCTCGAACCAAACACCCTCTTAGGAATTTATTTTAATATAACTAGTTTTTTCTATGCGCAATGCGCTAAAAAATATACCCAATAATTTATATGAAATCAAATTTATTTATTATTAGTACTTTCACCCGTGCGTTGAACATAATAGATTTGTTATAATAATTTAAGAATATTTGGATTGATATACAATTATATAAATTAAAACAACAAATATTATATAGTGTAATTGATGAAATTGGTTGGATTGATTGTGTTTTCTAGTTTATCCTGATACACACCCAAAATCAGGCAAATCAGAATACATAAGGAAAGGCTTAAGGAAAGGCTTAACGCAAGGGATTTGACAAGAATAAAATCAAAGGCAGAATCATATCAACAATATCTCCTTTTCCATAATTATTTATTTCCTAGCACTATAAATTAGAACCTCTAGATGAGAGTAAATCATCCAATCTTTATCCTTAGTCTTCAAGCTTTAGAAGCTGGGCAAGAGCCTAAAACTCTTGTGGGGCAAGAGCCTAAAACTCTTGTTGGGGAAAGTCTTCTGACTTCCTGTTTCTCTTCTCTTTTTTTTTTTTTTTAATTTCCAGTCAATAAAATTGCGTCCTTGTTCTTATCTCTAACAAATTGGTCCGACCTACCACTGAATGACGACCACAAGGATAGAGAATCAAATGGAGACGTTAGAGAAGAACCAGGAGACATTACAAACGAACCAAGAGGTGATCCGTGCTGAATTAGCCACTTTGAACGATCAAATGGCTAAGATTTCTGACCTCCTCGCTCTCTCCCTCCAAAGCAAAGGGCACGGCGATGCCAGTGCATCATCAATAGCAGTCCCAACAGAAGATTCCACTCCCCCATCCGTTCCAAGAGTGGATTCCAATCCGCCATCAGAACGCCGGTCTCAACCAGACAACACTATATTTCCTACAAGTAGTATGGAACTTCCTACCTTTGATGGTGTAGACCCGATTGGATGGTTGGCCAGAGTTGAGCAATACTTCGCCATACATCACACCCGGGAGGATCTGAAGGTTCCGATAGCCTTTATCAGTATGCAAGGACCGGCTCTACATTGGCTCCGGTGGCTACAACAACAAAATCCTACTCTAACATGGTCTCAGTTTACTCGGGACATGTTAGAAGAGTTTGGTGAAGACCTACCTGGTCCACTGTTTGAGCAGCTTGCGGCTCTTCGCCAGATGGGAACGGTTGATGACTATATCGCTAGGTTTCGTACTCGGATTGCCCAAACCACGGGACTTGCGACTCACATTCAGCTAGGACTGTTTCTGAATGGCTTGAAGCCTGCCATTCGGGTGCGGCTCCGACCGAATGATGTGACAGACCTCCGAACAACGATGCGTGTCGCTCGCGCTACAGAACGAGAAATTGAATTTCTCTCCACAGGCCGGCTCCTTGGACGCAATCTGCAAGAAGAAAATGCAGCGCTCCAAATAATTCCTTCACATAATGGGTCTACTTGGTCTAACGGGCCTGGGAAGAATTACCAAACCGATTCTTTTTCAAAAATTTCACAGCCCAAACCCATTCCAACCCAGTCTCAATTCTCTGGTAGCAATCAAACATCTTCCTTCTCTTCCCAAACACAATCTGCATTTCCTGCTACCCAGTCTTCAGTACGCAATTCCGGCACGTCAACGTCACGAGCTCTGGCACGACATTATTCTAACAAAGAGTACCTGGACATGCGCGCCAAAGGACTTTGTTTCCGTTGTCAGCAACTGTACAATCCACTTCATGTGTGCCCGAATAAATCCTTGCAAACTCTAATTGCAGTAGAGGATGACGAGGATGAAACAAGCTACGAGCCTGGTGTAATTGACCAAATCGACACCGGACAACATAAGGCAGTCTTTCCACTCTAGCCTTGGGGACAAGGCTGTTTCTTTGGTGGGTGGCAATGATACACACCCAAAATCAGGCAAATCAGAATACATAAGGAAAGACTTAACGCAAGGGATTTGACAAGAATAAAATCAAAAGCAGAATCATATCAACAATATCTCCTTTTCCATAATTATTTATTTCCTAGCACTATAAATTAGAACCTCTAGATGAGAGTAAATCATCCAATCTTTATCCTTAGTCTTTAAGCTTTAGAAGCTGGGCAAGAGCCTAAAACTCTTGTGGGGCAAGAGCCTAAAACTCTTGTTTGGGAAAGTCTTGTGACTTCCTGTTTCTCTTCTCTTTTTTTTTTTTTTTTTAATTTCCAGTCAATAAAATTGCGTCCTTGTTCTTATCTCTAACATATCCTTGCTTGAATTCGAGCAAATAATTGTCCAATTACCCGTGCATTGTTTGGATAAAAAATTTTATTATATATTTACATAATATAATTAAAGATGAAATTATAAACAATTTTTTTTTGAACAAAATTATAAACAATTCTAATATTTGAAAGTGTGCATTTATTTGATTATAAGTTTAGTGCAAAAGTATAACTCAATTAATTCAATAACATATGACTCGTTTGTCTACAAGTATCCTAAAAAAATATGTGACGATTATAGCTTCTGTCTCCTAGTTCTCTGAATTTGTTATTGATTATTTGTGTCATGTTGCTCCCTTTCTTGACCCCTTGGAGCAGTTGAGGATCAATGCTATTACTCAAGGTAACAGTATTGAAACTCCAAAAGCTTTATTTAGATATTCTGCACCTAAAAAGATATACTTTTTCTGCAGTCTTTCATTAATTAGTTGTTTATTCATTGCATTCAAATATTTTTACTCGCCTTTGGTTGATATGTGATAAGCACTATTTTTATATTTAATTTAGATTAATTTTTATAATAAATTAATTTTATTTATTTAACATTATATTTATTTTACACTTTATTTTTATGTTTTGCAATTATATAATAATTATTTAATAATTAAGGTTAATGACTATTTTAACTAAAATTATATTACCATTATTAAATAAGAGTTGGGCTAGTGGAATTAAAGTGGGCTTATTCCTTTCTTTATTCTAATTTGTTTAATTTGGCCCAAACTTAAGCTTTTTGCTTTATGAATCGGCATGGTTGAAAAAATCGCTAGGCCCTCCCAAGGTGCTAGGGGAGCGCCTAGTGCTTAGGACGCCTAGCCGGAGATTAATCGGCGCCTAGGCGTCCGTGTATTTTTTATTTTATTTTTTATTTTTTTAAAATTTGTTTAAGTATTTTTAATTTTTTAAAGACTAATAATTATAAATCATATAATACTTTAATAGTTAATAGTAAAATATTAAATATTAACTTAAAAAACATCTAAAGTTTGTACAATTTAGAATTATTTTGCTCAAAATGATGTTGTTTTGAGTGAAATAACCCATTAAAAAAAGAACAATAGTTAATCGACCAACTAGAAGGCCTAGTCGGTGCCTAGTCGGTTTAGTCGACGCCTAGGCGGTCAACGCCTAAGCGGCCTAGGCGGTGCTTTGGCGGCCTAGGCGGTGCTTTGGCAGCTTAGGCGGAGCTTAGGCGGCCTAGACGGTCGCCTAGCCGGCCAGCCGCCTAGACCACTATTTATTGTGATACGCTAGGCGGTCAACCAGCGCCTAGCGCCTAGGCGGGGATTAATCAGCGCCTAGACGTGATTTTTGCAACACTGTGAATCGGCAGCCCAAACCTAGAATTAACTTTATTATGCTCTTAGTTTTATTTGCTTTTGTTTTTAGTACGTAGAATAACAACAAATCTTGCGCCAACTCCACGACTGCAGCGACGAATTCGGACAGATGCTGCGACGTGCGAAGGCTTCAACGGAAACTTAGTCCACGATCCGCAAACTTCTTCCGTGAATTGCTGCCAACAAATATTTCATCCGCAACCTATGCCTCTCTTTAGAGTATAAATAGTGTGATTTGTAATGTCTGGACACACCCCTCATCATTAGCTAGTTATTTTCTTGTCTTTGCTTTGTCACGTTCCAACACATAAATACATATATACATTTTGTTTTTCTCTTTTATGAGATTAATATAAATGTATATTGTAAACACTCGTACGATGTACTGTTGAGTTCTTATTTTTCCAATTCGAGGATTATTGAAGTTTGATTCTACAAGACCAGTAAGCTTTATTTAGCTTAAATTATTCTTTGCACTTTATTATCTATGTATCTTCTGTTATATTCATATATATGAATTATTGCTTGATTAATTGTTGCAATAGGGCCCATTGTTCAATTGTCAAGTCATTAAATTGCTAGTTAGAACCTTGAATCCGTAATTGTTTAAGTGTTCTGATGTTGGTAGCAAATAGCACAATTTGATTATAACTGACTTTCAGTTTGTGTTATGAAGATATATAGTCTAGCTTAAATGAACCGAGCTTATGAGTTTGTTGGCTAGGATTGGTAGTCTTTCTAATTCGATCATGTTGTTAGTAAATTAAATCCTAAGAGCTTGTTTAGGGTTGTTTATTAGCTAGGGAAGTAATCAAAGAGCTTGTTTTGATTACTGATGAAGTAAGGAAAGACAGGTTGTTAGAACTTGTTAATAACCATAACCAATCTAGTAAAGAGTAAAGTTAGTTTGGCTTGCATATCAATATATGTCTTGTTAGAATTGAACTGATATTATGCTTTGGGTTGGATACTAGTTGTCATTGACGTTTATTTGATATTTGATTTTATTTATTATTATCTATTTTATTGTTACTATTCAAGTTTCTATACCCATTTCATTATTTATTAAATCCATTGCTAAAAATAAGTCTAACCAATCTCTGTGGATACGACCTTACTCATCGCTATTACAGTTCATAAGTGTAAGTATTTATTATTTGTTGGTTTCGACACCCACCAAATTTTTGGCGCCGTTGCCGGGGATTGGTGTCAATTAGATTTATTTTTATGCCACGTTCTTCTCGTACAGGTCAATTGCAATACGATCCCGAGATTGACAAGACTGCAAAAAAGTTAAGGAAGGAGACTAGAGTGCGTAAAAACAAAGTGGTTTCTTCAACATCTGTTCAATCAACTACCACAACTGAATCAATTGCATCTTGTTTTGATTCTGAAAAAGAGCAAACAATGGCCAAAAATCAAGTAGTGGCTGAAGAACAAAGAACTTTAAGGGAGCTTTCTACACCGAATTTGAATCAACAACCTCTTTGTATTCAACATCCTGCCTTAGAGGTTTGTTTTGAATTAAGGTCAGGTTTGATTCAACTACTCCCAACATTTCGTGGTCTTGAAAATGAAGATCCACATAAGCACCTAAAGGAGTTCCACGTGGTGTGTTCGAGCTTCAAACCGCAAAGAGTGACGGAAGATCAAATCAAACTACGTGCTTTCCCATTCTCATTAGTCGATCGAGCAAAGGACTGGTTATTTTACATTCCTTCAGGCTCAATAAACACATGGGATGAAATGGTAAGATTATTTCTTGAAAAGTTTTTCCCAACATCACGAGCTGCCAGCATTAGAAGGGAAATATGTGGCATCAAGCAAAGAGACACAGAGACTCTCCACGAGTACTGGGAACGCTTCAAGCAACTGTGTGCAAGTTGCCCACAACATGGAGTTTCTGAACAGCTCCTCATTCAATACTTTTATGAGGGACTGCTTCCCATAGAAAGAAAGATGATGGATGCAGCTAGTGGAGGTGCTATAGTGAACAAAACTCCTCGTGAAGCTAGAGATTTGATATCCATAATGGCTGCCAATTCACAACAATTTGGATGCAGACAGGACATACCTTCTAGAAGAGTGAATGAGGTGAACATTTCTTCCCTCGAGAATAAAGTATCTCACTTAACCACTCTTGTTCAACAGTTAGCACTAGGAGATACACATCAGGTTAAAGCTTGTGGGATATGTGCTGCTACTAGACACCAAACAAACATGTGTCCGACACTTCAATATGATTATTGTGAGCAAGCTAATGCAATTGGAGGGTTTCCAGGCCAACCACAACGAAATTAGGCTAAAGTGTCATCTAGCACCATGAACTATATCCAATTATTCATGCCGCACCCTAAACTTTAATATCGTATATATCGAGCCGCAAACCAAAATAAAAAATTCACCTAGAACTTTTAGCAGGTTTCCAAGTCTTCCTGCTGACATGGCGCAGGATTTCAAGTGATATGGCATTTACTTTAACCATGTAAGCATTTACATATTAAAAATATTAAAAAAAAACACAAAAAATACAAACAAAAAAAATTAGCATTTCTATAAATTTGGAAAATTGCAAAAAATACTACACAATAAATTAGCCAAAAAAATATAAATTCTGAAAAAAAAAATTGAAACATTGGAATTGCAAAATTGAAAAGTATACATTATGAAAATAAAGAGAATAAAATTATGGTTATTTTAATATAATAATTTTGTTTTTTTTAATTAAATTTTAAATATGTAAACGCTTACATGGACACCATATGGTAAGGGGAAATGCCACATCAGACGCCATGTCAGCAAGAAGACCTGGAAACCTGCTAAAAGTTCTAGGTGAACTTTTTATTTTGGTTTGCGGCTCGATATATACGATATGAAAGTTCATGGTGCGGCATGAATAATTGGATATAGTTCATGGTGCTAGATGACACTTTAGCCACGAAATTATGATCCCTATTCAAATACATATAACCCAGGATGGAGGGATCATCCAAATTTCAGCTACAAGCCACGTCCACAAATTCCACAATTTCAACCTAGACAACCCATTCAAGAACAACATTCATCTTCACAACAACCATCTTCTAATTCAAGTATGTCATTGGAAGATATCGTTAAGTCACTTGCCACTAACACACAACAATTTCAACAACAAACACAACAATTTCAGCAAGAAACAAGAACAAGTATTCAACACTTAGAAAGTCAGATGAGCCAGCTAGCATCTACCGTAAGTAGATTGGAGTCTCAAGGTAAGTTGCCCTCACAAACTGTTGTAAACCCAAAGCAAAATGTGAGTGCAATTACCATGAGAAGTGGAAAAGAGCTGCCAAAACATACTCAAGTGAGAAAAACACCCAACCAAGATGAGGAAACTGAAAAAGAGGTCCATCAACCTCAAAATGATCATAAGCCTGACAAAGAACATCCAAAGTCTTGGGTAATTCCTACTCCTTTTCCTAGTAGGTTCGCCAAATCCAAGAACGCTGAAGACGAAAAAGAAATACTTGAGACATTTCGAAAGGTTGAGGTAAATATTCCTTTACTTGATGCTATTAAACAAATCCCTCAATATGCTAAGTTTCTCAAGGAGTTGTGCACAAACAAAAGAAAATTGAAAGGCAATGAAATGGTAAGCATGGGGGAAAATGTTTCAGCTATTTTACAAAAAAAATTGCCTCCTAAATGCAAAGATCCTGGTATGTTTACTATCCCTTGCAAAATTGGAAATGTTAATGTTGACAGCGCAATGCTAGATCTTGGAGCTTCAATTAATGTCATGCCTCTATCTGTTTATTCATCTTTGAATGTTGGCTCCTTAAAAGAAACTAGTGTAATTGTTCAACTTGCTGATAGATCGAATGTTTATCCTGTGGGGGTTTTAGAAAATGTTTTAGTACAAGTTGATGGATTGATTTTTCCTGCTGATTTTTATGTGTTAGATATGGAAGAAGACAATTCTCCCAATTCCTCATTGATCTTATTAGGGAGGCCATTTTTGAAAACATCTAAAACTAAAATTGATGTGCATGATGGTATATTGACAATGGAGTTTGATGGTGACATTGTTAAATTTGATATATTTAATACTACCATGAAACATCTGAATGGCATGTCATCTATTTTTGTTGTGGATATTTTATTGCAAGAAGATAATTGTCATTTGATTGCTGGTGATAAACCGAATGTTGCGTTGAATAGAAATCCTAACTTTGAGGATGTGTTAGGAAGAAAATGGCGTCTAGCTAAAGACGTTAAAGAAAGACGCTACTTGGGAGGCAACCCAAAGGGAGTTTATTCTACTCTTTCATTTATTTGTTTTGCATTTTTATTAATTTTTCTCTTATCTTTACATTCTATTTAACATTGGGGACAATGTTGAGAATAAGTGTGGGGAGGGGATATGATTATTTTCTTCTCTTCAAAATGAAAAAAAAAATCTTTCTTTTTCTACTAATATTTTTTCAAAAAAATAATATTTTTACGAAAATTCATAACATAATTGAATAATTGATCTTGCATATTATGAATATTTAATTAGTGTTTTGTTTGATATGGTGGTGGCTAAACTAACCAAGCATGAACCTGTGAGATATTTGAGCCTTTGACTAACACTTCAGTCCGATTATTTTCCTGTGTGATATCTTCCATAGACTTGTCTCTCTAGAACTTGCCTTGATTCTCTTTAAAGCTAAGTTGATTCATGCATGATTTTTAATATGATTAAGGCTATCTTTGATTTTTAGCCTCACTAGCCAAATAGCCTGTTCATACCCTAATTATTTTCCTTTGTCAGCCACTTTGAGCCTGTCAACCGTATTTTTGTTCATATTGAACCACACATTATAATAAGCCTCATACCTGAAATTAATTTCCTTAACCTTGCCTAGAGGACTAGGGGAGCTTTGATTGGGTAAATGATAAGGATTGAGTGTGTGGAAAGATGTTGGCAAAGTGTTTATATGAGTGAGAATAATGCAAGTGTCATTGGAGTTCTAAAAGATTTTTGGTTGGTATTTTCAAAAGAAAAAAAAAAGTAGATAATGGGAAATGAGTTGATGTAGTTGTTTCCATTTGAGGTTGTTCCTAAACTAAAGAGGGTGAAATGTATGATGGAAAGTGTCTCTCTTCTTCTACCAAAAAAAAAAAAAAAAAAACGAAAAATAGCAGTACAAAAAAAAAAAGAGAAAAAAGAGAAAATGAAATTATCATTTTGGTTGTTATTAGTATGTCTCATGTTGAATAAAGTATGAATAGTTTATGGTCTTATGGGATGTGATAGTTTATTTGGTTGGAGTTGAACTATCAAAATAACAAGAGAGATTGGGTTCGTTTGATCTTTATGTTTGAGTTAGTTCATTCAATCATGCTTCTCTAGTTTTGAAGGCCTTTTGAACTACTTTTCCAAATAATTCCTATCCTTTTGTCCTAAGCCCCATTACAACCCTGGAGAAAGTCCTTATGATTTAGTCATGCATGTTATCTTGTAGTGGAGAATGAGAAGATATGCAAGCCTATGGTAGAGCATTTCTATAGGAATTGATTTGAGTGAAATTTACAAACCCTTCAAACACTTTTGAGTGATGAGTGATATACCCGTGAGGGCTTAGTTATTTAGTTCACTCCATTTTTCAAATAAATTGCTAGCTGAGCATTTATAATGCGTTTGAGACCAATGTTCATGAAGTGTTATGAGTTTTTATATATTTATGTTTTCTTAACTAATGTTTTTGCTTGAGGACAAGCAAATGATTAGTGTGGGGAATTTTGATAAGCACTATTTTTATATTCAATTTAGATTAATTTTTATAATAAATTAATTTTATTTATTTAACATTATATTTATTTTACACTTTATTTTTATGTTTTGCAATAATATAATAATTATTTAATAATTAAGGTTAATGACTATTTTAACTAAAATTATATTACCATTATTAAATAAGAGTTGGGCTAGTGGAATTAAAGTGGGCTTATTCCTTTCTTTATTCTAATTTGTTTAATTTGGCCCAAACTTAAGCTTTTTGTTTTATGAATCGGCAGCCCAAACCTAGAATTAACTTTATTGGCAAATTATACCGTGCACCACGGTACACATAGCAATGTGCACTACGTACGTAAACGACGTCGTTTTGAGCATTGTAAACTAATCGTTCCTTTTTTTTTTTTTAAATCACATTTCCCGTTTTGGTCGGTCTCTGTATTTATGTTAATATTCTGTGTATTCAAGGTAATCGTTCTGTGTATTTCAGACAATCATTATGTGTATTCTAAGCAACCGTTCTGTGTATTCATGTTAGTAACACATGTTGTGATGTGTTTGTGCATTCGAATGTTTATGAGGATGAATTCTGTGTATTTTGTGTCAATATTCTGTGTATTCATGTTATTAACACAGGTTGTGATGTGTTTGTGCATTCGAATGTTAGGAGGATCAGTTATGTGTATTTTGTGTCAATATTCTGTGTATTCTAGGCAAATATTATGTGTATTCTAGGCAAACATTCTGTGTATTTTAGATAATGATTATGTGTATTTTAGATAATGAATTCCCTGGAGTCATTCGCGTCGGCGTCCGCGTCCACTAACATCGAAACGACGTCGTTTCGGACCAGGGTCCACGGTGCTATGTGCACCGTGGTCCACGATATAACGATTGAACTTTATTATGCTCTTAGTTTTATTTGCTTTTGTTTTTAGTACGTAGAATAACAACAAATCTTGCGCCAACTCCACGACTGCAGCGACGAATTCGGACAGATGCTGCGACGTGCGAAGGCTTCAACGGCAACTTAGTCCACGATCCGCAAACTTCGTCCGTGAATTGCTGCCAACAAATATTTCATCCGCAACCTATGCCTCTCTTTAGAGTATAAATAGTGTGATTTGTAATGTCTGGACACACCCCTCATCATTAGCTATGTTATTTTCTTGTCTTTGTTTTGTCACGTTCCAACACAAAAATACATATATACATTTTGTTTTTCTCTTTTATGAGATTAATATAAATGTATATTGTAAACACTCGTACGATGTACTGCTGAGTTCTTATTTTTCCAATTCGAGGATTATTGAAGTTTGATTCTACAAGACCAGTAAGCTTTATTTAGCCTAAATTATTCTTTGCACTTTATTATCTATGTATCTTCTGTTATATTCATATATATGAATTATTGCTTGATTAATTGTTGCAATAGGGCCCATTGTTCAATTGTCAAATCATTAAATTGCTAGTTAGAACCTTGAATCCGTAATTGTTTAAGTGTTCTGATGTTGGTAGCAAATAGCACAATTTGATTATAACTGATTTTCAGTTTGTGTTATGAAGATATATAGTCTAGCTTAAATGAACCGAGCTTATGAGTTTGTTGGCTAGGATTGGTAGTCTTTCTAATTCGATAATGCTGTTAGTAAATTAAATCCTAAGAGCTTATTTAGGATGTTTATTAGCTAGGGAAGTAAATCAAAGAGCTTGTTTTGATTACCGACGAAGTAAGGAAAGACAGGTTGTTAGAGCTTGTTAATAACCATAACCAATCTAGTAAAGAGTAAAGTTAGTTTGGCTTGCATATCAATATATGTCTTGTTAGAATTGAACTGATATTATGCCTTGGGTTGGATACTAGTTGCCATTGACGTTTATTTGATATTTATTTGATATTTGATTTTATTTATTATTATCTATTTTATTGTTACTATTCAAGTTTCTATTCCCATTTCATTATTTATTAAATCCATTGCTAAAAATAAGTCTAACCAATCTCTGTGGATACGACCTTACTCATCGCTATTACAGTTCATAAGAGTAAGTATTTATTATTTGTTGGTTTCGACACCCACCAATAGGTTATGGTGTTTCCATCAACTTGTGGAGCTTGTGCTGCAAGGTGTGAATGTCGAATGTTTGTTGTCCATCTTTCCAATCATAGGGGCATGTAAGTAACATAATTACATGTCCCATGCTTGATTTCCTTTATGGCATTTGCTGTTTTGTTGGAAAACTGGTGATAACAATGTTTATCATGTTGTTTCTAATCTTTCAGGTTCGTGGTTTGGAGTTTAATGTATTTACTTCAAATCTCCTTGCTTTCGGTGTTGATGAAGGCAAGCAAAATTTTCATATGGGATATTGCAAATACAGTAGAACGTACCCATTATCCTCCTTTGAATGTATATAGCAACTTTAGATGTATGTAAAAAAAATAGTTTGCAAGCCTTTGTGGTAACAACTTTTATTAGAACCATGATTATATCACCCCCTGCTTCCAACATTCTGAGGACCAAAACAACTAAAAGAAAATTAAATTTAGAAAAAAAAAATATTTTTGAAACAAAGCATTCAATTGTGCTTTAGAAATCTTTGCTAACTTATCTCCTGAACTGCTATAAATCTTTGCTAGAGGGAATCAAGTTTTCTTTTCAACTATTAAAAAAAATCAATTTAACAAGAGTTTGTTACCGAAATGGTCCCTCGACTATTGCAAAATTACCAATTTGGTTTTCGACAATTTTTCTTGCTCAATTAAGTCATCGACTTTGAAAAATTTAACCAGTTTGGTCCTCCGTTTATTTTGGTGTTAAACGTTCGTTAAATCGGGACTAAATTGGTAACTTTGCTATAGTCAAGGGACGATTTCGATAATTAATTTTTGGCTGAAATGGTCCCTTGACTATAGTGAAATTATCAATTTGGTCCCGATTTAACGGATATCAAACGGTAAAATAAATGGAGGACCAAAATGGTTAAATTTTTCAAAGTTGATGACTTAATTGTGCAAGAAAATTTGTCGAGAACCAAATTGGTAATTTCGCAATAGTCGATGGACCATTTCGGTAATAAATTCATTTAACAATGTCAAGCTTAGGAGGCAAACATAATAAACCATTTATTAAGTCTGAATGACATAATACAAAGACAAATAGAGTCACAGTGTAAAAGTTAAACAAGCTACTACACTCAAATGGCAACATTGGCATTTTGTCCTAATCAACAAAACAAAATATTGCCAACAAAATCGTCTCTTCACCTGCAGATTTATAACACAGAAATAGGTATGAAAAACCAAGTAGAGTGACGAAATAAACTCTTTGTTAGGGTATATGAGCTAAAAACAATGCTAAAGTTTAAAGCCTAACAGAATAAACTATCTGTTAAGCATTTAGTTCAGTTAAACAAAGAAAAACATAAACACAAATATATATTGTTTGTGGTCAATCAAAAACCAATCAACCAAGGTTATCATATATTTGGTTCGATAAGCCGAGGTGGAGAAAATTACGTAGGCGGATGGATGAGCTCCAGCAAAGGATAGAAATGTGAGATGGGTCGCTGGAACCCCGAAAGGTGTTGACCACCCCATTCACGGAAGAAATCATGGTCGAGCCCTTGCCTAGGGATTTTTCGCTTTCCAACCATCAAGCCCTACACGGGATCAGCTGACCCCCGAGCTCATCTCAACAGGTATCGAGCTACTATCATGATAACGGGGCCAAGCAATGTCGTCATGTGTCGGGGTTTCTTCGCAACCCTCGATGGCCAAGCTTAAGATTGCTTCGCATCTTTACCCGAGGGGTCCGTCTCCACCTTTGCTGACCTCTCAAAGAAGTTCATGTCATATTTTGTGGGCAGCATCCCGAAGAAGAAGCAATTCGCCAACTTGTGCAAATTGAATCAGTGGAGCTCAGAGACCTTAACCAAGTATCTAGCCAGATGAAAGAAGGAAGTGCAGTCGGTCGCAAATTTTGATGATAAGTCGGCCATACCAGTCTTCACTAACAATGTCCAGTCTGGACCATTCCACCGTGACCTCGTTCAATATCCCCCCCCCCTCAAAACTTATGCTGCATTGATGGATCGCGCAGCGAGGTTCGCCGAGGCAGAAGAGGTGGAGAGGAAGAAGGAGGATGAGGCCGGCGAGACAAAGCACTTCAAGAGGATTGCCATGCGCCGAGATTAGCGACCCTGGCTGGCTCTGTTACGTTGCTTGACTCCATTGACACAACCAGTAAGCACCATCTTAAACCATGCCGAAGCCATGGGCATCGTGGAGTTCCCGGGTGAATGCATAAAGATATCACCCAAAGCATATCCAAACAAGTAGTGCCGATTCCACAGGCAATCGGGGCATGACACCGATGAGTGCATGGTCCTCAAGTGGTAGATAGAAAAACTCATCCAAAGGGGCTACCTTGGTCAATTTGTCAGGAGACCCGCGCAAGTGAAAAGACCAAGCAACTTGTGGAAGAAGAAGGGTAGATGACGCAAGAGGGATCTCGATCAGCTCACTGAAGAGGAAGAGAAAGAGCTAGATGACCTCGACCCCCACCTCTTCGACATCAAGCGCGGTCCAAGATCGTTGCAACCACCCACCTCCTTTCGGTGGGAGGTTAGGGCCGAAAAAGGGTATACAAACACTCCTCTATGTCTCATTAAGACACATCTTGTCCTAAGAACACACTTTGTTTTGTTATTACATAAGTTTCTCCTTGTAATAGCATTATATTGACTTTAATACAAGAATTATCTCCGTGGTTATCCATATTGTCTTATTATTACACATTTCTTGTTTAATTCTAACCTTGTCTAATCCTTTAACATAATCGGGTTTACTAACTCGAGTCACCCCGGGTTAATTAAATCGATCACTTGGCAATACTTAAGAGGCACTATGGGACATGGTATTGTATTTGAGAGTCAACAAAGTGAGCATGTATTTATGGTATATGTCGATTCTGATTATGTTGGTGATATGGATAACATACATTTTACAACGAGGTATGTCTTTACTCTTTTGTTGTGGTCTTAGTTATTGGAGGTCATCAATTTAGTCTGTTGTAGGCACATTGGTTTGGTAAAATCTTGCATTCTTTTCTTTCTACAATTGTTATTGCTTCTTGTTCTTGTTAATCTCAATAGACAATGAATTAAAAATTAATTTTTTTTGTGTGATGTGAGCGGGGTCAAGATTTATATCATTTGGCTCTGCCTGTCCTAACTTATATTTAATTAGGCATTTATAAATCTAAGAACTCTAAACTATAAAGAAATTGAATTTAAAAAAAAAGTATTTTTTAAACAAATTTTTGTGTGGGTAGGGTTAGGGGTGGAAATAGGCTAGGCCGAGCTTTAGAAAATTAGGCCTGGGCCTACTATAGAAATCGAAAGCTTGAGCCTGGACTTGAGCCTGTATGTAGGCTTTTTTTTAGGCTCAAGCCTGAAACTACAGTTGGCCTGGCCTGGCTTAAAGCCTTTTTAAAAGCCTATTTAATATATAGGCCTTTAAAAAGGCTTCAAAATAGATCCTGAATAGGCTTTGCGCCTATTTAAATCATTTGGCTCTGCCTATTGAGTAAAATTTGTACCCAATTGGCGCCACTTAGAGGGGGGAGAGAAGGAGAATTGAGCGTACAATTGGTATCCGAAAAATGTCTTTAGCTTAAAAATCTCATCGACCTTTTATGCCAAAATGAGTATTTTTCCTTGATAATCAAACACTGAAAAATTCAGTAATTCACATTTGGATCATTTTACGAGTTTCCAAATCAATTTTACTTAATTAAATATATATTTTCAAAAAATTTAAAATTCCTATAACTCCTTTAATTTCTATTAATATTAATATTTTTATTTTATTTAATTAAACATTTGGAATCAAATTTATGATCCAGAAGCCATTTTCCTGCTTTATTTTATTTAATTCATGACACATTTTTCAAAAAACATTTTCCAGCAGTAATTTTCCTGCTTTCCAAACACACCCTAAATCCCTTTAATCACATACATCCAACCTATTAATTTTATTGGCCAAGATTTGTGCTAACATTCTCATTTTAGATGTGTCCTCATGTGAACAAGAGTTACACACACATAATTATTTAATACTCTATTAAATATTAAATATATAGCTAAATAGGTTATACTTCTTCTCCCAAAATAGGTCATACTTGTAGGCTTGAAGGTTAGTCCTATGGCAAATTATTGTGTGGGCTATGATGCTCCACATAGTTCTGTGGACCATGAATGTAATATACATTTTAATATACTAAAAGTACACTATTTGTGTATTGAGGCTTTGTTTGGCAGAGCTTATTTAGGAGCTTATAGCTTATTTTAAGCTACTAATAAACTATAAGCTCTGTTTGGTAATGTTCATAAAATAAGCTAGTAGCTTCCTAACTTTTTTTCCATCTTTAACCTTATTATTTTAAAGAAATGACATCATTTACCATTCCCAATTAAAACTTTTTTAGCTAAACCTTTTTGACTTTTTCTTTTCAATATGTTTGGTTGTAATTTCAATTTGACATTTGTGTTTGAAAATTGAATTTTGTATGAACTAATCTTATGAATTATAAACATTTTGTTTTACTTTATATGTTTTCAAATATATGTCCTTACTTTATATTTTATTAAAATATATTGATTTCACTATTTTATATTTTAATATAGAGTAAATATCCAAAATGGTCCCTCGACTATAGCATAATTCACAAATTGGTCCTCGACTATTAATTGAGCCCAATTAAATCCTCAACTATTCAATTTTTACCTAATTTAGTCCTCCGTCAATTCATCAGTCTAAAACATGTTAACTCTAAGGTCATATGCGTAATTTCACCATGTCAACCTCCAAAATCACCCACTGCCTCACTGTTCTCCCACTCTGACTGCTTCGCTGCTCCTCTTCTCTTCTTCACTATTGCCTCCGTCCTCTCATACTTCACCTCCCACCCTCCCAGTGCACCAAAAACTTCCCCGTGACCCTGCATTTGGCCGGTGTATAACACACCCCCACCGCAGGTGTAGTAAATACCCTCGCAGAGATTGGTGATTTCAACGGGGAAGCTCGGGTCCTGGCCGGCATACCACACGTTCACCAGCGGGTTCGTCGAGAGCTCAACAATCTTGTCAGCGATCACACTTATCATCCCGTCAACCTGATGTTTCCGTTAGGGGATTTTAGGGGTTTCAGATTCGGAATGTAGTCGGGTATGGAGAAAAGTATGTGCAGATTCCTAGGCATAATTTAGCGGAGTTTCTTACCTTGGCGTACGACAGCGTGTAGTCGACGATGGACGGGAAGGTGAAGTAATGGGAGCCGCAAACGGATAGCGTGCCTCCTTGACGATAAGGCACCGCGACAATAGATTTAATCGCAGATTGGACCTTAGCTTAGTGAGGGACTTGCAGTGGGAGTAAAACCCGTCGTTCTTCTCAGTGTCGAGGATCACATTCTGGGAAATATTGGCGTCGATCTGAGCTCTGTTTTCCACAACCATGGTTCTCTCTAGCGGCGGCGATGGCTGCCTTAGCTGACCAGGCGATCACTGTTCTCCCTGGCGGCGATGGAGTCAAAAATGCAAAGGGAGATAATAGACAATAGAAAGATGACGTATCAGGTCTTAATGTCAATGAAATTACGGATATGACCTTAGAGTTAACAGGTTTTAGACGGATGAATTGACGAATGACTAAATTAGGTAAAAATTGAATAGTTGAGGGTTTAATTGGGCTCAATCAATAGTCGAGGACCAATTTGTGAATTATGCTATAGTCGAGGGACCATTTTGGGTATTTACTCTTTAATATATAAACAAACCTATTTAAATTTAAAACTATTTAAATTGTATGAAGATGTCTTTTTTAGTCTTTTTACATTTATCAGCTTATCAAAAAACTAATTTTACCAAACATTTCTAAGCATAACAACTAGCTTAATAGATTTTCAGATTTCAACTTCATGCTTATAACTTTTCAGTTTTCAGCTACTTTTCAGCTTTCAGCTACCTTTTCAGCTAGGTTTGCCAAACATAGCCTGAATGTACATTATTTAATAATATTTAAAAATCATGTACTTTTAGAAAATATACTTTATGTATACAAATAATGTATTTTTTTTAAGGAAAGAAGGAAAAGTACTTTTAGTATATTAAAAATGTACTTTTTATTTATGCTCCACACAAATATTTGGTCCATGGTCCATGGAATAATGATTGTAGGCAAATTATTGTGTGGACCATGGTCCACATAGTGCTGTGTAGACAATAACAAAAAGTACATTTTTAATATACTAAATGTACATTATTTTTGTACTGGATGTACATTATTTTTAATATACTAAATGTACATTATTTTTGTACTGAATGTACATTATACAATATAATGTACATTCAGTACACAAATAATGTACATCCTCTGATTACAATGTACATTATATTTTGAAAATCAATACATTTTTAATATACTAAAAGTACATTATTTTATACTGAATATATATTATTTGATAATATGGTTCACACAATAATGATTTATGATTGTATGTCTAGGCCTATTCAGATAAAAAGGCTTTAAAATTGGCTTAAGCCTAGCATTTTTACTAAATAAGTAAAACTATGCTAGGCCCAAATCAAACTAGACCTTTACAAAGGGACCTGCCCTATTTTCATCCCTATTCAACGCTGACAACACACATCACCTTTGAGGAGTGACACTAAGGCCTTCCTCAATAGTTAAACTTGGGTGTATTTTTGATGAGTTTTTGTAAGTGTATTATGAAAGAGAAAATGAAGTGGAGGAAAAAAAAATAAAAGGAAAAAACAAAACAAAAAACTAAAAAAAAAATAAAAAAAAAATAAAGGAATTACGGTGAAGTGCAATTCTTTCTGACAGGGGACCCACCATTCTCTGCCAAAAACTCCAATTAGCAGGAGAAAAGAACACCATAAAACAACCAATTCCCATTTGTTAAAATCCCAGGCTCAAGTTTTGAGGATTGAAAAATCTCAACAAAACTTGCTAATGGGGTTGGCCTAATTAAAATGTTATCAACCCATTAATTGTTTATTATCAACTTTTTGTACTAAATTCGTTAAACTATACATGTTTTTGGTTGTATGGCACAATTGCATTGTTGATACAAGTAGAGAAGCATATTTGACCCTTGTCTTTAAAAAACATAAATCAAGTGAAGCCCACTATTTTTTTTTCCTTTAAGAATAGGAATGTAGTATTAGAGAATGGAAAATAAAGGAGGAAAAATGAAAAATGAAATTCATTTTGCAAACTAAACAGCTAAATATCCAGTTCAGTAAATTGTGTTTGTACGAAGAAGCATCACAACAAATTGCACACACAACCAAGAATAAAACCTCATTCTTGATGAGCTTGAATCTGTATATTGAAGCCAAAAGAACCTTAAATATAGAACCATGGAAAATATTAAGCTCTGTCGTTAACAAGGGAGGTGGATATTTCCAGAGACATTAAATCAAGCACTGAATGAATCTCACCTAAATGTGGATGCGAAACATCTCCTGAAACAAATTCATTAACTTCCCCATCAACCTCAATTGCACTGATTCCTGGTGTTTTCTTGAGACCTTTATCACCTATCATTGTTCTGATCCTACGAGCATCACTGGATTGATGTGTAGCGAGATATATGTTGGATAACTGAACATAAGCACAACCTTTTTCAGCTTCATTCCCGTCCTCTAACAACAAAAGCTCCCTCACAGCAAGTTCGGCAAGGGTAACATTATTATGAACCCGACAACCACTCAACAGTGCCCCCCACACAGAGGCAAGCGGTTTCATAGGCATCATCCTAATAAATTTAATGGCCTCGTCTAGTTTACCTGCCTTGCAAAGTAAGTCCACCACGCAGCTGAAGTGTTCGTGTTGAGGAACGACACTGTATAGGGGTTCCATCCTATCCAACAAAAGTCGGCCTTCTTTTTGAAGCCCCGAATGTGTACAAGCTACTAAGACTCCGAGAAGGACAATGCTATCGGGCTTAAGTCCATCTTCCACTTGCATTCTGTCCAGACATTCAATTGCTTTCTTGGCAAAGCCATGTATCCCAAACCCTCGAATCATTGCTGCCCATGAATGCTTAGTCCTTTTAGGCATGGCCTCAAACACTTCCACAGCTGTGTGAATACACCCACACTTAGCATACATATCAACAAGGGCAGTCCCAACGAATGCGTCGGACTCTAGCCAGTTTTTCTGCTTCTTGATGTACTCGTGGATCCATTTCCCTTGATCAAGAGCCCCTATATTAGCACAAGCTGCAAGTCCCGAAGTCACACAAAACTCATCAGGCTCAACTCCATGCACAAACATCCCTTGTAATACACTCAGCGCCTTAGAGGCCAAACCATTTCTAATGTATCCACTAATAAGAACATTAGCTTGAAAAACATCTATGCTAGCAATTTCGTCAAACACTTGCTGAGCATCATCTAAAACCTTACATCCTGCATAAAACCTTATCAACGCGGTCTGCACGTGAGGATCAGAGAAAGACAGAGAATTTTTTACTACCAAACTGTGTATTTGCTTACCCTCAGGCACTAGAAAGCCATTTGAACAAGCAATGAGAACAAACGGAAAGGTATAGTTATCAGGCGAGAGAGGCTCATTATTGCGTACCAATAGGTTGAAGTAGTGCAAGGTCAAATGGGGTTGCAAGCTATCAGAGTAGGCCCTGATGAGTGTGTTGTAGATAAACAAATTGGGCATTTGGGTTTGGGTGAAGAGCTGAGAGGCATAGGAAAGGTCACGAAAATTAGACAGGGCACAAAAGTCCAGGAGTTTGCTAACGGCATAGGTGTTGCGGTGGAGACCACATGTGATGAAAATGGCGTGAACAACTTTGAATTGGTGCATGTTCCCGCACCGCTGTGCAAGTGACATGCACCAGTTCCATACCCTGAAGCTCTGGCTCATCACCTCGTGGCGGAGTTTGATCAAGCGAGTCATATGCATGCTTATCTAGTGTCCACATCTATATATACACATAAAAACAAAATAGTTTGTCAAAAATAGAAAGTGCTATTTTCCTGACAAAAAATAAAGCAATCATAAGCAGATTCAAGCCATGCTTCAGCTTTCATCAAGATGAAGTCACACATACCCTTCCTTCAATGGATGCTTGAGTTCCAATGCTGACCAAAGCACATTAAGTTGCCTGTGCAGAATTGATGCTTAGAGTAAGATTCTCATTCCTTTCCTCAGGCTTGAGTTTTTTCTTCATATTTATTGGTTCTTCATCAATTGTTCCAAGTATAGTAAGCGTTTTAAATTCCCTGCATCAAGTAAAGGGAAAAAAGTAGTGATATTAAATTACAAATTTTGATTAAACAAAGGGAGTAACAAAAAATTAAGAATACACTGAGGATCACAAAATAAGAACTCCATCATTGGCAACCTCAAATAGATTATATGTACTTTATTAGTTCAACTTGAGTAAAAAAAAGAATTTCTTATTTTCAAATTTCAATATATATTATAATGTTTGAGTTTTGATTATACATTTATAGTTTGCATTAAAAAACCATGATATCTTTTGTTTAAAATTAAAATTAAAATTTAAAAAAATAATAATAATAATAATAAAATTCTAGCACTAATACTTATTTGATTGCAGCAAGACAATACTTGAATGTTCATTGCAAAATCTCTCTCTCTCTCTCTCTATATATATATATAAATACACACATACATACATACACACACATGTAGATGTATAGAGTGCAAACTAATTGCTTATGTTGATAATTGATATCTATTCAATATTATGGGCAATAGGTATAAATGCTTCTTGGGCTGCCAATAAATAATTACAAAAACAGCTAAATTTTGCCTTCAACTCCCAAGGTTCTGTTATTGGAAGAGGCAGCTGTTTAAAAAATTTGTTGGGCAGAGCAGAAAATTAATATTTTTGGGTTGCCAAGCTATACTTTCCACAACTTTAATTAGAAATTTCAGAAACAGTCCATTTTCTAGAAACCTGCTAAAGCACTATAAATTACATGAGAAGATTTGTGACTGCTAACTTTGACTTCAATGGCTTCCTCAAGCAAATCCATCATCACAGGTGGGTTCTATGGCTCATGATATAGGATTGGTTCCTGACGGTCAAAGGTCGTAGGATATCTAGTTCTAAATACACATCAGTTTCAATTTCTTTTAACTACAAAAGTGGCCTTCCTTTACTTTGTCTATAATTCTAAATGTGTTGGATTGGTTCCTAGCATGTCAAAGGTAGTCTATTCAAGGTTTTAAAAGGCGAATGCGTGCCTTGAGGCATTTTGTAATTTGAGGCGAGGCGTAAGCCTCGAGGCATATTGAGACGTAAGCCTCAACTTTTACACAGAATATATTAATAAGCTGTAACCAGTATTCATAAGTCTAAAGCAAAGAAGCACATAACAATCCAATATTAAAGTTTCAAGAAAACACACCACATAACACCAAACATAATATAAGTCTAAAGTAAACAAACACATAACAATTCAATATTAAAGTCATAAACAATCAAACATATCATAAATCACAATGAAACTTCATCTGAAAAATCATTGTAGTCTATAGGCTCATCATCCTTATTTCCACTTCCACCATCATAATCAATATCTTCCCATTCATCTTCATCAATTAGCATCAACTTTTCATTCCCCTTACTTGACCCTTTTGCACTAGCACTAGCCTTCTTGCTTGAGGATGAAATTGGTTGAGTTTGAGTTGCTTGTGATGGCTCTCCCTCAAAAACATCAACATTAAAGTCATCTACACATAGATGGGGAGCATCTTCATCATTTTCACCCACAAGCCCTTCATCATCCGACGGCAACTCATCAATCAACAAGCTATCTTCATCATTTCTTAAGGATTTCAACTTCAAGCGTCTATCCTTCAACTTCTTGTTGTATAGAATATAAACCAAAGCATTCATCCTTGTAGTGGTCAAACGATTTCTTCTTTTGGTGTGCACTTGATTGAATGAACTCCAATTGCGCTCACATCCTGATGAAGAACAAGTGAGGCCTAGCACTTTAACAGCAAACTTTTGAAGCTCGGGAGTCTCATCTCCATATTGAGTCCACCATTTAACTAAAAAAATAATAATATTAACTATTAAGTATTTGAATTGACTATAATTAATTAACATTCATATTTAACTATTTAAGTAAGGATTTAAACTTTAACTTACCAGGAGTTCTTTTGTAGACAGTGTTCTTAGCTTGAGCTAACCCAAAAAATCCTTCTCGACTGTGGAAAGCACTACATTGTAGGTCAGCTTTCTCCATGTCATCTCGATTGGGTATGAGCTTGTCTAGACAATGGAATAAGCCAAGCTTGATCTCTGGATGTGTAGAAAAATCAGGAGAATAATGGCAGCGGGGATTTAGATAGTAGGCAGCTGCATGCAAATGTCGGTGCATCTGAAAATTCCATTTTTCATCAATGATCTCCCATATCTCCTTGTAATCTTTTTCTTCTCCACCCAAGTTTTTTGCTATCTTTTCTTTGGCTTCATCCATAGCATTATAAAGAAAACCCATAGCAGGCTCTTTGCCTCCATCTACTAGCCTCAACACTTTAACCAATGGTCTTGTGGTCTTGATAGCATAAATCAAACTAGGCCAAAAGTTGTTATCCTTCAAAATTATTTTTCTAACTTCCTTCCCATCAGCTTTGCTTGCATAATTACTCTTTGTCCACTTTTCAGAAGTGACCATAGCTTCCAATGATTGCCTCAACTGATAAATGCTTTGCAACGTCAAATATGCAGTGGCAAATCTAGTGGCAGCCGGCCTAATAAGCTCTCTATTCGTGAATTGTCTCATCAAGCTCAAGACCCAAGAGTGATTATAAATGTAATTGCTCACTTTCTTTGCCTTGATCAAAGCATTTTTGTGTTGTGGCAATTCTCCAATCTTCTCTAGCATTAGATCAAGACAATGTGCAGCACATGGAGTCCAATATAAATGCTTTCTTTTCTCCATAAGCATTAACCCCGCTGCTCGATAGTTGCTTGTATTATCAGTTATCACTTGAACCACAAGTTCTTCTCCAACTTCCTCAACAACTTCATCAAGCAACCGAAACAACAATTTAGCATCCTTAACATGTTCAGAAGCATCAACACATTTTAGAAAAACTGTGCCACTAGAATTATTAACAAGGAAATTAATTAGACTCCTATGTCTAACATCTTGCCAACCATCAGACATGATTGAAACTCCAGTTAATGACCAATGTACTCTTAATGTCATTAACTAATTCTTCGGTTGTCTTTAATTCTTCCTTCAAAATCCACGTCTTAAGATCATACATGCTAGGAGGCTTAAATCCCCGACCATATGCACCAACTGACCGAAGCATGTTAACAAACGAAGGACTCCTTGCCACATTGAAAGGTATTGCATTTTCATAGAAAAACCTCCCAATATCTAAACAAACTTGTTGGTGTAGTTCTTTTGCATTTTGAGGTTTAAGCCTTGACAACCCTCCTTTGATAACTTTTTGACAAATATTACATGTGACACATTTGTAAGGCTTCCTTTCTCCACCTTCATGAATTAATTCAACACAATGATTCCAAGCCGGATCTCTTCTTGCACCCATATTCACTCCAAGATTTCCTACACCACTCCTTGCACTACTCTTCTTTGAACGATTTACCATTGTTATAAACAATCAACCTACAAATAATTAATACTAATTTAATATTCAAACAATTAAAAAAATGAATATTGAAAAAAATCAATTAATCAAAGTGTGGCAGTGTTGGCAGTGTAGCACAATGCCACAATATATATTATACACACACACAATTAAACAGATGAATATCATCTGTAGACTGTAATAGGCTAACAACAACATCATCATCATCATAATAATAATAATAAGGGTTAGTCATTGCCTACGTCAGTGACATTGTCACTTGGCAGTGTGGTGGCACACTGCCACACTATATATATACACACACAATAAACACTATATATCTATATAGTTAATCTGTACAAGGCTACAAGCTAACAACATACACACACACACACACAAAAGAAAAAAAAAAACAATAAGTAAAAAACAACAACTGAACAACGCATTACGTGGAAGGCTTGAAGTCGCCAGAGAGTCCAGGTCGTCGGAGGTTGCAGGTCGCCGGAGGGTGGAGGTTGCCGGTGGGTGGAGGTCGCCGAAGTCGGACTTGCTGATTTCGTTGGTTTTGCAGAGACGCAGAGACGCACAGAAGATTGAGAAGAGTGAAGGCTAGTTTGGCTTATTCTTTTTAATTTTTTTTAGACTACTATTTTGAATCAAATTAGGGTTGAGTATTGAGTATATTTTCTATTGGGATTGGGTCATTTTTATTAGGCTTTAAAAAAATTTTGGACTATGAAAAGGGTTTGGGCTATAGCCTGATCGCCTCAAAATTGCGCCTCAAACACGCCCTGAGGCGTACGCCTTAGGGCCAAGTTCGTGCACCTCGGCCTAAGGCGATCCTCAAAGCAAACTTAGTTTTTACCAAAACAAACAGGTTACTTTTGCACAAATTTGACAAGCAGAAAAGAGCATTAAGATGATGGAATCAATAATAAAAGCAATGACCCTAGTTTGTCATTCTCTCAACCTAAAGCTTCTGTTTATGTTCTAGGCAAATGCTATAATTTAATTATAAAACTGTATCTGACAATATGATTTATCTAAATTACATTTTGACAAAGTCGAGACAGAGAAAGCAGAGTTTTGTATAACTTTATTGCATTTAGAACTTTGTCTATAATTCTAAATACACCTTATGATTCTGGAAGAACTGTGCAACAGGTAAATACTGTGTTCCTCTATTTCTTTCTAAGCATTTCTATGGATGCACTCATTGATTAACTTTATTTAAATAGGAGTTGCTAGATGAAATTCTTGGAGAGTAACAAACATGAAGAAGCTGGATAGATTAATTCGTTCGCAGTTGGCCCCCTATCTCATGAGAGCCACCTCAATACTCAACTTCCTCCTCGCACCACTCAGTTGTTGTACCTTTCTACATAATCCGCTCAATTCAGATTGTCATCCATCATCCAAACTTAAAATAAAGCCGATCTATAGCGTTAAATTCCACTAAATACAGCACTAAAAGCTAGGAGCTTGCAAGCCTAAACAGTGCTTTCCACGTAGTACTGTCAATGCAAGCTAGCACGGCCCACCGCGGAGGCCTAATGTCTTGCGTGCTTTTGCAGGCCGGCCTGCAAGGCCCTCAGAGTAGGGTTCAGGTGAGCCTAACCTGCCCCAAGCGGGTTGGCAGGCCCTGCACTCCTGCAGGCCAGCCCTCGGTCTTTTTGTTTTTTTTTTTACAACTAAATAAACTAATAAGTACTCACTAGACAGTAGACAATTTATTTAACAGTACGCAATTTGCCGTAGAAATCAACATTCAACAACATAATCAACACCAAAATTACACAAACCTCACAAAAATCTTTACTGCAAATTTCAAACAATTAAGAATTAACAATAAAAAGATTAAAACTGTAATTCATAATAAAATAATTATAATTCAAAGTTCAAACAATTAAGAATTAACAATAAAAAAAATCAAAACTGTAATTCATAATTAAATAAATGGAAGGGACGAAGGGTTATGCGGCTTACTTGAGGATAAGAGGATGTCGGACTGTCGGAGAGGCGGAGAGGAGTCAGCGACGTCGCGCCGAGCTGAAGTCGCGACGGAGTGAACGGACGGAGTTGCGGTGCTGCTGCTTGCTGGAGTATGGACGCTGGTCCGCTGGTCGATGCAAGTCTTCGTCTCTTTGACGCTGGTCGACTTCAAAAGTTCAAATCAGAGGAGAATCAGGAGATGATGGCTGCGGGCTGCGGGCTGCGGGCTGCGTGAATTAAAGTTTAGGGTTAAGACAAAAGACTTTGGGGCTTGGGGCTTGGCAATTGTTATGCTATGGATCCATCTTTCGGGTCCAAGTTTACGATCATAATTCCATGTTCATAATCTCATTACTCATAACTGTTTACAATTTCATAATTTTACAATTTTATAGCTTTACATTCACAATTTCATAGTCCTATAGTGACACCCGGTGTCCCGGAAAACACTCTCACATGAATGATGGGAGTGGGTTCGAGTCTCAATGGAGTCAACTGTTGACTGCGTAGTACTCAAAAAAAAAAGTATCAAAACTATATATTCAACAGTATAACACAATTTTTGAATATTGAGTAATGTAATTTTGTATTGATGGGTAAATACGCATAAAAGACTGATCCGTATAGCTGGTTTGTCAAGAAGTCACCCGATCGGTCCGTCATAGCCATCAACCCGACCAAAATAAATCACTTGTGATCAACCATAACGCTCATGCCGACAGGCCTGGTGACAAAATGCTCTTGGATTACCCTTGGAATCGCCCCGACAGAAAGCCACCCGACCAGTCTACCGTAGGATGACCAGTCGGTCAAAAGAGTAACGCAACTTGCAAGCCGAAAAACCTAACTTATACAACAAGTAAGGCAATCCAACTTGCGCCTGCAGGGCGGTGATTGACAACTTGCGTAGGGCTGGGCAACACGGTTCTGGTTACCCGAATCGAACCGAACCAAACCGAAAAACCGATCGGTTTATGTTTTAGAAGAACCGAATGGTTCGGTTAAAAACCGAACCGAACTGAAAAAGAACGATTTTTTAATTAAATATAAATATATATTATATATAATTAATAATATATATATATATATATATATATATATATATATATATATATATATATATATATATATATATATATTATTTCTAAACTAGAATGAATTTGGAATTCAATTCCAAATTCATTTCCAATTTACTAAACTGGATTCCAGTTACTGGAATGAAATTTCAGTTTTTATTTTTTATTTTTAAATTTGTTTGAATTGTTAATTTGTTATGTTCGTATTTAATATTTGGATATTAGACTTTGGATTTGGATGATGTGATGTTTTATGCATAGTTATTACAACACCCCGTTACGTAGCGGTGCCCCCAGACCGCCTTGTCGCCTAGAAAATGTTAAAATTCGGGGGTCGTAAACCGAACCGAACTAAATCCGAACCGAAACCGAACCGCTTCAAACTGAACTGAAACCGAACCGTACTCTAATGTTAAACCGAATGGTTAACTTTTTTTAAAATCGAAACTGAAACCGAAACCAAAAAAAAACCGAAATGCCCACCCCTAAACTTGCGGCTCTACAACCTCGACCAGTCAACGTACGTATAGCCTGCAGAGTGACCGCCTGACCAAGCCAACAAGAAGACACCACGTCAAGCCACTTGCAACTGGTGCATTAAATGCGTAGACTGACTTGATTAGTATACATAGGAGGGTCTCCCACTCACTTCTCAGATCCATCTGATTATAACAACTACTCACTAATTGTAATCTCCACCTTGCAACATCAATCTACATCGCGGTCTACACCCTGTGTAACTGTTCAATTACAACCTGCGCTTCGTAATAGCAACATGCTCACCCCGCAATTACAACCTGCACTATTCTAGCAACCTGCTTGTAACCACTTGCCACTTGGAATACCACTCAGCCTCGGACTGCCCGGTCGCCCTACGGTAAACCGACTGGCTGACCTACGAGCGCTCTCCCACTTGTTCACAAACATATATATTCATAGTGTAACCGTAACCCCCGGTTCCATTTACGCTATCATTGGCGCCATCTGTGGGGACCCGAGCGAGACACTATGTCTGTCCCGTTATTTTTTCACCTTGCTTGTTCAAGATGGCAACCAACAAGAGGAGTCGGAGCCAAGGCTACGTGCAGAGGGAAGGCTCAACCCGTCAGGTTGGACATCACCCCGACAATATGGCCAAGATGCTCCTCGATGATGATCTACGTTAACAGTTTGACCGGTCGAGAGGCTTGATGAATGAACTCACCTCCAACCACGCAAGGCAAGACACACAACCTACCTAACTAGTCGGTCAGAATCCTGACCAGCTGGCTGTACACACAAATTTCCACCCTGCCATTCCGATGCCAATAAATGGTGCAGCCAACCCGAATCTTCATATGTCAATGGCGTACGCTATGCTACACCCGACGAGTCAGATGGTGCCCCCAACACCTAGAGCGCTTGGGGGAAACCCCATTCAAGGTACACCACCGCAGGGATTTGCTCAGTTGTACCAACCGTGGCCTGGGACTCCTTGGTACTATGTCGTGGCACCAACCCCCTGGTGATGGTAACCCCACAAATTCTTGTTGTAGAACAGTAACAACCGGTAACCCAACCTTCCCAAAGACTCTGGCGAACAAGTAGTAAAGCAGTAGGTTTATTTTATTTTGAAATTATTTCATTTATATTTCGAAAAACACTTAATATTTTCCAATTTTATTTTGGATAAATTATATATATATATATATATATATATATATATATATATATATATGTGTGTGTGTGTGTGTGTGTGTGTGTGTGTGTGTGTGTGTATACATATATGAAACCAAATATATATGTACATACTTGACGAATGGCAAAGCATAGATATATGAATGCACTCAACAGAATAATAATATTCAAATTACATTCATAATCAAATCAATCAACTAGGTAGAGATTATATGCCAAAGACCATGTGGTCTAGTGGCACCCGGTTTACACTCCCACATGGAAGGTAGTGGGTTCGAACCTCAGTGGAGACGACTGACTCTTTGTACTTCATTAGGTTGAAAAAGTAGTTATGCTTTGTGCTTCATTAGGTTGAAAATTGTAACAGAGTCAGTGGAGACTGTTGACTCTTTGTGCCATCATTAGATTGAAAAAGTAGTTATGAATAGATACTACATTGTAACAGAGTCAGTGGAAGAAAATGTGAAGAACGTAGCCATCATTATAGGCTAAGTACTTTCGTTTCAAACCACAACATAATGACCATAAATTGTCTATTAAACTTGCACCACTTAATAGTGCCATAATGGAAAATGTTATTCAGTTTCATTTTATACATACTGTAGTTTTATTTCAACACAACTAAAGTATTATTTCAATTCAATTACAGTTTCATTTGATAATATAAACACAATATGTGACACAGTTTCTTTTTTATGAACACACAAAAAATACGGGATTTGTTAAAATATAACGCTAACGCTTCATTACTTAAAGAAACAACGTTGTTTTTGGACCATGGTTCACAAAGCTCTGTGGACCATGATCCACGGTATAACAACCATTCTCATTGTGGGCGGGTGCAAACTGACCCGTGGGCTTCGCCCCACTTTGATCGCCCTAGTTGCACATAAAAGGGCATGGTGCCCTATTTTGCTACATTTAACATCACTACTACACAGACGGCTTTTTACGTCGGCTAAATAGACCCTTTAACGTCGGCTAAAAGCCGACGTTATAAGTGTACACATACAACGTCGGCTAAAAGTTAGCCGACGTTGTAAGGTACACATATAACGTCGGCTACATGTTAACCGACGTTGTAAGGTACACATACAACGTCGGCTATTTACAAATATCCGACGTTGTAGGTAACTTAAAAACAAATAAAATACCCTACAACGTCGGCTATTTACAAATAGCCGACGTTGTAGGTAACTTAAAAACAAAAGAAATACCCTACAACGTCGGCTATTTACAAATAGCCGACGTTGTAGGTAATTTGAAAACTTCTAAAATACCCTACAACGTCGGCTCTTTACAAATAGCCGACGTTGTAGGTAACTTAAAAACAAATAAAATACCCTACAACGTCGGTTCTTTATAAATAGCCGACGTTGTAGGTAACTTAAAAACAAATAAAATACTCTACAACGTCGGCTATTTACAAATAGTCGACGTTGTAGGTAATTTGAAAACTACTAAAATACCCTACAACGTCGGCTCATTACAACTAGCCGACGTTGTAGGTAATTTGAAAACTACTAAAATACCCTACAACGTCGGCTCTTTACAAATAGCTGACGTTGTAGGTAATTTGAAAACTACTAAAATACCCTACAACGTCGGCTCTTTACAAATAGCCGACGTTGTAGGGTAATTTTTTTTTTAAATATTCATTTTATTTTTCTATATACACCCAAAACCTGCTCAAATATATATAGCTATCACAATCACATTCAAAACCTGTACAATTTATATTTATAATATCAAAATTAATAAAAGCAATAAATCTCACAATTGATAATAATTAATAATACAAGTTAATTAAAAATTATCTATATTAATTAATACAAGCCATAATCTTCTCCCAAACTTTGTACCAAAAGCAATAAAAGCAATACATACATCTCACATTACTATTCACTGTTGGAAATCGTGAAATTTCCGACCACCCAAAAGTGGTCGGAAATACCCTAAACTATCTTTGAACTTTTAAGTTGACAAATCTAGCACAACTAAATGAACCATACAAGTTGAGAAAATATCACTCCGTTGTAGTCATCTCCATGGGCACTACTTTCTATCATCTGCAGAAAAAACAGCAATTTTCAAAGAAAGCAAAGTTGGGAAATGACAAAGTACTGCACTAAGAATAATGTAATAAAATCCACAGTGCACTACTACAGAAATGGTCTATTACGACACAGCATAGACGGTGGTTATTTAAATAACCGTCGTCTAATATATTTTGGGTCTACTACGTCACATATAGACATCGGTCTTTCTTAAAACCGCCGTCTATTATTTACAACGTCACTTAATAGACGGCGGTTTTTAAATAACCGCCGTCTAATATATACCACATCACTTAATAGACGATGGTTGTTAAATAACCGCCGTCTAATATATACCACGTCACTTAATAGACGACGGTTTTTAAGTAACCGTCGTCTAATATATACCATGTCACAGAATAGACGACGATTTGTAAATAACCGTCGTCTAATACGTACTTAATACACAGCGGTTATTTATACAACCGCCGTATATATATATATATATTTTAATTTATTTTTCTATTTTTATAAAATATTTTTAAAGAATAAAATATATTTTTCAATCCTAAATATTTTAACCCAAATACTTTCAAAAACAAATAATTCTTGCTTCAAATTTCAAATAAATTATTTTATACCTTCTAATATTATTATTCAAAATCATTTCTCTAAACTCCTCTTTTATTTAGATTTTTTAATAAAACTATATATGTAATTTAATTTCCTACAAAAAATTTTCGTCAAATAAGAGTATAATTAAATATTTTAAAATTTTTATTTTAAATGATTTGGTACGATATATTTATATATTTATTGATGGTTTTAAAATTCCTATTTCGGGAATAAATTTATTTATCAAATTTTTTACCCAAAAATTTATCTGAGACAAACCTGTGATCATTATATAATTGTTTTGAGCCTAAGTTTGAACCCAAACTAAACCTAAGCCCAAATAATTCATAAATAGTTCTTTTCAAGCCTAATTATTTTGAGCCCTAAACTCCTTGCTCTCTCCCGTCACTCTACTTCTCGCCCCTCTCTTCTCTCGCGCCGGCGACCAAACAGCATCACAGCTCACACGGAGGTAGCAGAACCGGCGGTGGACAGCAGGCGACGGTGGTGGCGCTTTGGACCTCCGTCTCTCTTCCTTTCTCCCTCTCGACATATAGATCAGCAGCAGGCATGACAGTAGGCGACGACGGTGGCTGGGCAGAGCAACGACGACCTCTGGTTTCTCTCCCTCTGTCTGCTATTTTAGGTGATGGGCAGCAACGGCGGCATGGTGATGGGTGGTTCTGGCAAGGCTGTGGCGGTACGTGGTGGCCGACGGTGTGGTCGGGCGGCAGTTTGGTTATAACAGAGAAGGAGGTGGATTATTTGAGGATTAAGCACATTAAGAGGTAATTAAGGATTAATGACTTATTAAATTTATTAAGTGTGGTGTTTATAGTTAATGTTGAATGAATTAGGTAATGAATATTGCTATTGATGGATTTATGGATTTATCGTCAGAGATGCTCATGAAATTACGGTTTTAATGATGAGGATGATGTGGTTGTGATCATGTTGATAGTGGTTGGTGTTAATGGGGCTATTAGATTATGATGATGGATTAATTAATGAATAGATGACTAAGATTATGGGGAAGAAGATAATATGAGTGTGTTGTTGATCACTAAGATGTTAGAATATGATAATTTGGGTGGCTCAAATTTGCTTGGACCATTTTTCCGTTTTTGTCGAGCGCTTGTACGCATTCCTACACTATGTTCCGTGTTCATCTCTCCACCATCAAATGCCGTTTTTGTCTCCTATTTTGATTGTATAAATAGGTATAGGCATTTGCTTTGTAATTTGCATCAATACAATTCATTATCAATTTAATTTGAATTCATTTCCTTTCTTTTGTCAGCTTCACGTACGTATATATATATATTTCCTTGTTATTCTCTATTAAGAGATTAATATATATATATATATATATTATAATTTCCCAATTTAGCAATTTCCTTATTTGTCATTATTATATTGTCCCTATTATTTAACTTCTATAATTCTCAATTTTCGATTATTCGCTTCCGCATTATTCCGCTATATTCCTAACAAGTGGTATCAGAGCGGTTTAATTGAGAATTATTTTCAAAGATGTCGACTGTTACCAAGTTCGATATCGAGAAGTTCGACGGGAAAATTAGCTTTTCTATCTGGAAGGTTCAGATGGAAGCCGTTCTAACCCAGAACGGTTTGAAAAAAACGCTAGCTGGGAAGAAGAAGAAACCAGCTACAATGACAGATGAAGATTGGGAAGATTTGGATGACAAGGCACGTTCAACCATTCAGTTGTGCCTGTCTAAATCGGTTCTACGTGAGGTGATAGGTGAGACGACTACGTCAGGTTTATGGTCCGAGCTGGATTCGCGCTACATGGACAAATCTCTGGCGAACAAGCTGCGCCTGAAGGAGCGGCTGTACACAATCCGTATGACGGAAGGTACTTCAATTCAGTCTCATTTGGATGAATTCAATTCTATTTTATTGGACTTGGAAAATATTGATGTCATAATTGACGATGAGGATCGTGCTATTTTATTGCTTGTTTCTCTCCCTACATCATACAAGCATTTCAAAGAAATTATGCTGTATGGTAATTCTCTTGGAGCCCTAACTTTCGACAGTGTTAAGTCGAACCTATTGTCTAAAGAAAAATTTGACTTAGAAACTAAGTCTGAGGACAAAGGTGAAGGCTTGACTGTTAGGGGTCGTTCAGTTGAAACGGAGAGTAGCAATAAAAAATCTAGATCCAAGTCCAAAGGGCGTAAGTCCAACAAATCCTGTAAGTACTACAAGAAGCATGGTCATGATGTGACTGAATGCTTCAAACTGAAGAACAAGCAAGAGAGAGAGAAGAAGTCCGCTGAAGCTAGTGTTGTTGAAAGTGATTCAGAAGGCGATGTGATGTTATCTGTTAGCTCCGGTGACAAACGAAGCGAAACTGAGTGGATTCTGGACTCTGGTTGTACATTTCACATGTGTCCACACAAAGACTGGTTCATCTCTCTGGAACTAGTTGATGGTGGAGTTGTCTTGTTGGGTAATGATACCCAATGCAAGGTTAGTGGAATTGGAAGTGTTCATATCAAAACTCATGATAACGTTATCAGGACTCTTACCAATGTTCGGTATATTCCTGATTTGAAACGCAATCTGATTTCATTAGGCACCTTGGAATCTCTGGGGTGCAAGTACACAGCTGAAGGTGGAATTCTGAAAGTTATTAAAGGCTCTCTTGTTCTTATGAAAGCTTCTCGTTCTGGAAGCTTGTACGTGTTGCATGGCAGTACAGTGACAGGTTCAGTTGCGGTATCCTCATCGGTGTCTGATGCTGATTTCACTCAATTATGGCATATGCGTCTGGGGCATATGAGTGAGAAAGGCATGCATATCCTGAGCAAGAAAGGCCTCCTCGGTTCAGGTACGGGTAAATTACAATTTTGTGAGCATTGTGTTTTTGGGAAACAAAAGAAGGTTAGTTTCTCTACTGCTACACACCGTACCAAAGATGTATTGGAATATATACATTTTGATTTATGGGGACCGACTAAAGTCCAGTCTATGGGAGGCTGTAGATATTTTATGTCTATTATTGATGACTTTTCTCGTAAAGTCTGGGTCTATTTCCTGAAACATAAAAATCAGGCATTTTCTATTTTCAAAAAGTGGAAAATTCTCGTTGAGACTCAGATAGGGAAAAAGGTCAAGAAGCTCAGGACAGACAATGGCTTGGAGTTCTGTGAGAGAGATTTCACTGAGTTCTGTGCAGCACAAGGAATTGCCAAGCACAAGACCTTGCCTGGAAAACCCCAGCAGAATGGTGTTGCCGAACGTATGAACAGGACTCTGTTAGAGAGAGCTCGTTGTATGCTCTCTAATGTTGGGTTATGGAAACGGCGTGATTTTTGGGCCGAGGCCGTTTCTACTGCATCCTATTTGGTAAATAGGTCTCCACATTCATCCCTCGATTTCAAAATTCCAGAAGAAGTTTGGTTATGTAATCCTGTTGACTACTCTATGTTACGAGTTTTTGGATGTCCTGCTTATGCTCATTCTAGTACGGGTAAATTAAACCCTAGAGCTGTCAAATGCATTTTTCTTGGTTATGCCTCTGAGTCAAAAGGGTATCGTCTATGGTCTCCTGATTCTCATAAGATCATTTTAAGTCGAGATATCACTTTTGATGAAAATGCACTACGTTCTTCTGGAAAGGATCGTGTTATTCCCAGTACAGGTGATACGCAGAGTACTGGTGAGAAGGTGGAGTTTGAGTTCAGGCCTATGAATAGTATTACTACCACTGATGGTAATACTAAAGATGATGCATCTACTAGCACCGCGCCTCTCGTTCAGCCACAGCGAGAGCACTCTATTGCCCAAGACCGGCCTAGGAGGACAATTAAAAAACCTGCTAGATATGCTAGTGATGATGAAACCCACTTGGTTGCTTATGCTCTTTCAGTTGCACAGGAGTTTGATGGTGATCCATCTTGTTATTCTGAGGCTCTTTCCTGTGTCAACTCGTGCAAGTGGTTGGTTGCTTACCAAGCCTCTTCCAATTGTTAAGTTCAAACAATGTTTGAATTTAGTTAGCTGTTCCAGCTGTTAATTCTCACAGTGAGATTGTTAGAATATGATAATTTGGGTGGCTCAAATTTGCTTCGACCATTTCTCCGTTTTTGTCGAGCGCCTGTATGCATTCCTACACTATGTTCCGTGTTCATCTCTCCACCATGAAATGCCGTTTTTGTCTCCTATTTTGATTGTATAAATAGGTATAGGCATTTGCTTTGTAATTTGCATCAATACAATTCATTATCAATTTAATTTGAATTCATTTCCTTTCTTTTGTCAGCTTCACGTACGTATATATATATATATTTCCTTGTTATTCTCTATTAAGAGATTAATATATATATATATATATATTTTATAATTTCCCAATTTAGCAATTTCCTTATTTGTCATTATTATATTGTCCCTATTATTTAACTTCTATAATTCTCAATTTTTGATTATTCGCTTCCGCATTATTCCGCTATATTCCTAACATAAGAGAATTGGCGGACGTGTATTCATCTTGTATGACTCATACAGGAGACTAATTCGTTTTGCAGATGATCTTGTTATCACTTCGATGGCCATCCTTGGTGCATTGTTCAGCATACAACCATTTGGGTGAAGTAAAGTTGGCTTCACATTTGCTCCGGCTCGTGCTATCTGATTCTTTAGTTTTCGATTAGAAACAATGTTTGCTGATTTAGTATGTAAATAAGATTTCTTTCAAACTTATGTATATGGAATATTGAATGTTTTTAATTTGATTAATTTTAATTATGTGTTCAAAGTTATATGTGTTGAATTGTTGATAAAGTTTGGAGCTATTGTGCACCCTTTAATTGAATGTTTAAGCGCATGTAAGGAAAATTGTAATTTTAATAAATTAATGATATTTTTAAGATTTAAAAAAATTAATACTTTAAAAAAATATATACATATATTTTTATTCTTAATAAATACTTACGACGGAAGTTATTACTCGAAACTGTCGTATACAGTACACTTTAGATGGCGGTCATTATTTGGAACCGCCTTATAAAGTATATATGTAATGTGTAAATTTGTTTTATACGGCAATTATTACTTCGAGCCGCCGTCTAAAGTACACTTTAAAGAGCTGTGATTATTCAGAACCGTCTTATAAAGTAAATATGTAATGCGTAAATTTGTTATAGACGGCGGTTATTACTCGGAATCGCCGTATAAAGTACATTGTACACGACGGTTATTATTCAGAACCGCCTTATAAAGTATATATGTAATGCGTGAATTTGTTATAGATGGCGTGTATGTTTATGATTATATGGCGGTTATTAACCNTATGTAATGCGTGAATTTGTTATAGATGGCGTGTATGTTTATGATTATATGGCGGTTATTAACCGCCGTATATAGGTAATATACACGGTGGTTCTAAAGAACCGCCGTAAAATGTAATTATTTACCAAGGCGGCCACCTACACGGCGCTTCAAAAACCGCCGTGTATGTGTAAAAATAACCGCCGTGGTAGCTATGTTTTGTAGTAGTGGTGCCATCTGAGCCCCATAGCAAGGAAGAGGAGAGTAAATTAAGAAGACATCAAATAAATGAGCAAAAATTACAGAAACATGCAAAAGAAATGAAAGGCCAAATATGATGAAATCATGAAAATAATCAGTTGTCAGTCGAGACAAACCATTTCAAATCCAATCAAGCAAGGTAGACCTATACACCAAGGATCCAGAGAAAAACACTTACTAATGAAAATATCGTGTGACTACGGCTACTAAACAGATTAAAATTATTTGAACCAACATGACGATGCTCTGCAATTATAAGAAAGTAGCAATGTTAAAAACAAGAAGCTGCAAGTCAACATTATTTTAAAAATAGCTAATATATCAAGTAATACCTTCCCCAGCAGCAATAAATGACAGTGCATGACCTGGAGACAAAACAACTTCCTCCTTTATACCTTCAACATAAGTGCCCTATATATATATGGAAATCACAACGAATAAAACATTAAAAATAGAAGCGTTAGGCTCCCATATAGTGAATCTCAAAGCTGTACCAACATAAGAAATCAATCACAACTTCATTCCATCATCATTTACTAAGGAATTTAAAATGTGTGTGTATCACAGAAATGGAATTCAAATCTCAAACTCTTTAAAAATATATAGGCAAAGGAATGAAAAGAAGATTGAAATAAAATACTGGAAAATGCTCCAAAAAGAAATACAATAGGTTACAGCAAAAACCTGTGCATCTTCTCTAACACGCAAATTATGGCCAGTGGGGTCAAGCAAGTCATTGATCACCTAATACAATGACACCGACGATCAGATGCAACCATTAAAATACATGTGTGGAATATTATGTAGTAAATCACAAGAAATCCTGTTTTAGTCTTCAGGCATACATGAGAAGTTTCCAGCGACCTCATAAACAGACTAAATTGCTTTATATGCTAAAAGTTTTAAAAGCTATTACAGATCATATATGACAAACAAGTATGTACATATATAAATATGGAGGATAAATGACACCTGTATTTTTTGTTTTAAAACCAAAATATTATAAAATGGAGAAAGTAATTCCAGCTATCATAAACTGACCTCATTGTAGATCTCAAGATAGGAAACTCGAAGCAAAAACTCAAGTCCAGGAGTCTGAAGGCAAATTATTTTCACTCAGTTAAGGAAAAGAAAAACAAAACAAATTAAACTCAACTTGAAACAACATCATTTTGTATCCACAATTATCAGGGTATATTGCAACGGGAATTTGTGGTTAAACTCAACCTGGCAGCGTCGGCGTCTTCGCAGGAAGAGCGGTGGCAGCGTCGGCACAGGAACTCAGATTTCATTATTTCAATATTTTATATCTGTGGTTTACTAGTCTGTAGCTTAGGTATTATGACATCATGCAATTGTTTAATACAACAACTATCAAGAGCTGAAGAGGTCGACACCAGCATATGATTTAATTTAAAAAAAAAAACTAAATCGGGCGCCTAGGCGCTGAAAATCGACGCCTAGGTGCCCTAGGAGGGGCGCCTAACGTTTTTTTTTTTTTTCAAAATTGGGTGCAATATGTTTTGTAAGGTTCATCTTAACAAACCTACTATTTGCTTGTGCAACACAAACCATATATAATAACCAGTTTGGAACATAGCATTATATGGATCAAACAAAATAGCTAGTGTGTCCAAGTAGCCAACCACAAACCATATATAGGTTTCTTACATAAAATATGCCAAAATCTTTTGCATGTCAAAGATATCAGCGGATATGTTCAACATTTTTCTAATGTTTCATCGTAGAAGAAGCACTAAATGTTGCTAGCATGTTTATCACAAAAATCATATTAGGCCTTACGCGATTATAGAACTATTGGTCCTACCATAGTGGTTGAGGGTTGTTGTTGATGGACTCTAATGGAACAGAGGTTTGGTCCACAGACGCTAATGGGAATCCTGCCTTGGGTTTGAATTTGACGGAGAATGAAAACCTTGCCATTTTTGGCAAAAGTAATGAAACCATTTAGCAGTCTTTTGATCATCCTACAGACACCTTACTACCTGGCCAACTAATGCCTGGACAGACGCTCAATGCCAGCATATCTAAATCAAACTTTGAAGAAGGTTCGTATTCAGTCAAAGTTGATGATAACTATTTTGCTTCTACTTATTTTCGGTCTTCTATCTACTGGTATGAGTATGCTAGGGGAGAAAATCTTTCGGAATATTTGCAAACCGATGAATTCCTCAAGTTTGAGCCTGATGGGTATTTGAGAACGTACGGATGGTTATCAACAAATGAGCCTTATCGTTTGGGGGCTATTTCTGATGTTTTTGCAGCTTCATTTGGTTTTTTTGCATACCCATTGACTTGCGGAAGATACGGTGTTTGTGATGATGAGGATGATCATTCTTGTAATTGTCCTCCTCAACTCAGCTTTTTCACGCAAATAAACAGTAGTGATCCAAAGCAAGGATGTTCTTTAATTACTCCCATTTCGTGTGAACATTCCCAACTCCATATTCTACTGAAGATGAAGGATACTACTAATATTGGTCAATATTTATTCACTGGCTTTAGGTTGTACACGGCTTTAGAAAGTTGTAAAAAACCATGCTTAAGGAACTGCTCCTGCAAAGCAGCTCATTTTAATAGTAATGATTCACTAGGAATCTGTTTATTGCTGAATGAAGTTCACTCCCTTGTGACCACGACAAGCTACACTAATGCTGTTTATCTAAAGGTTCAAAATTCGTCCACCCTACATATGCATAGCCATCCATGGATTCTGCAGAGGCATGCCAAGACAACTTTGGGGATTACTGGTGCTTTTATAGCTGTTGTCTTAACAATCATTGCTATTTATTTATCCTTGGTTAGAAACAAAAAAGTTCAGCTCAAAGATGAGGAGGAGGAGTTTTTGGATGGTCTGCCAGGGTTGCCTACTCGATTCTCTTATGAAAACTTGAGTGTTATGACTGAAAATTTCAGCAGGAAACTAGGTGAAGGAGGATTTGGTTATGTTTTTGAAGGTGCACTATTTCAGGGCACTAAAATTGCAGTTAAGCGCCTCAAGGAAGTTGATCAAATAAAGAGTTCATTCCTGGCTAAAGTGGCAACACTAGGAAATATCCACCATGTCAATCTACTAAAATTAATTGGATTTTGTGCTGCAAAATCAAAGAGGCTTCTGGTCTATGAACACATGTCCAATGACTCTTTGGATAAATGGATTTTTAATGGGAAGCAGCAGCAACAACAGGAACATGGTCTCACTTGGCAAAGAAAGTTGCCAAAGGGTTAGCATATCTTCACGAAGATTGCAACCATAAGATCTATCACTTGGACATCAAACCTCAGAACATCTTCTTATATCAAAATTTAAACGCAAAAGTGGCAGACTTTGGTTTGTCAAAGCTGGTAGCAAAAGACCAGAGCAAAGTTTTCACCACACCGAGAGGAACTCCAGGCTACATAGCCCCAGAATGCACGAGCTTGATTATAACGAAGAAAGTAGATGTGTACAGCTTTGGGATCGTGATGTTAGAAATTGTTTATGGACGGAAGAATGTGGATTGGGATCAGGCCGAGGAAGAAGTACACTTGCTGAGCGTGTTCAAGAGAAAAGTAGAAGAAGATAAAGTTGGCGAGATGTTTGATATGTACAACAAAAATATTGAAGTGCAGAAAGAAGAAGGAATAGAAATGATGAGGATTGCTGGTTGGTGCTTACAGAGTGAATATACAAAGAAGTCGTCCATGTCAGAGGTGGTGAAGGCATTACAAGGTTTGGCAACTGTTGATAATAACTTAAACTTGGATTACAATTTCATTAATCAGGAGAGGGAAGCAGCTCCTGATGCTACCAACAATACATTATTAATTCCATCAATTTTATCTGGGCCAAGGTGAATTGTCTGCTTAATCCATTATTCTGTCACAACATAATCAAGCAAAGTAGATAGTGGGTATCAATTTCCTGTTAATGTTTTTTCTACAATTTACACCTTTTTGGTTTGTATAATTATACTTGTGTATGATGGACCTAAGTCAAACTGATGCAATTTTGCAAGATACTAGTTATGTATTTGGTTATACTGATATGTGTCAGTTCATGGTAGGTTTTAGGAGGCACACAAAATTTACCCAAAACGACCACAAAATTAAGTTAAATGTTAACGAGAGAAATTCGTAGTCACTATTCTAAGGGTATGCATCGAGTAAAACTCACTTCTATGTAATACCTCAAAAACTACACAAGAGAAGTAAACCACGCTAGAGCATTGGGAGAAGAAGAAAAAAGACTTGTAGACTTGACTATCATACATGCACAAAGTCAATGCGTAAGTTTCCTTGGAAGAAGCTAAAGTTTGAAATTTGAATTAATTGTTATCTGCAGATTTGGGAAAAAAATGACACCATTATTAAAAAAAAAATCCTTCCATAAAACTACCCTATTATATTAAGGGATGAATATTATGTAGTGATTTTAGAAAAATAACATTAAATTTTTTTATTTATTTTTTAAAAAAAATCATACCATACACAGCTAAGTTAATTCATTTTAGAATAAGAAGAGTATAAAAATATTACACATATTATTATACATGACTCGTCTCGTTTTAATAAAGATTAACTCATCAAGTTATTTAATCCTAACAAATACTCCCTCTGTCACATTTTACCTGTCTTACTTTCCTTTTTAGTTTGTCCCAAAATGTTGTCCTCTTTTCAAAATTGAACATCATCATCATTCTACTTTACCAATTTACCCTTATGACTTTTGTTTTCTTTTATTGCTTTTATTTCCAAAAGTGAAAAAGTTGGGGGCATAATTGGAAAGCACATCACATTTACTTTAATTTCTTAAAAAGTGTGCAAAAAGCAAATGAGACATCCAATTCGGGACGGAGGGAGTAGTAGAAAAGTAAAGAAGGCAAGATGCAATGTGCTTATGCTCATGAGAATGAAACTATTCTTTTATTTATCCATTGTACATGGATTAGATGCTGGTGAATTGTTGGACAAGGCTGGTAAAGAGGTCATGTCTGGGTGGTTGGAGGGTTGTTGGGCGGAGACCGATAGAGTCCATAAGGGTTAAGTCCAGCACTCAACTTGTCTTGAACAATGTGATGTGGTCTATAAGTAAGGCTGTCAAAATGGGCCAAAGCCCGCGGGCTGGCCCGCACCCACCCTGCGGTGGGACGGGGTTAGGGTCATGAAAAAATAGGCACTCGAAAATGCGGGTCTAATGGGGCGGGCCAAAATTGACCCACGGCTCGCGGGCTAAGTAAAAAAAATGTAAAAACAAATTTTATATATATATATATATATATATATATATATATATATATATATATATACTAGTATTTTGTTAGCGCAATGCCCGAAAACTTATGCCCAATATTAAAATATTAATAAATAAAAATAATTAAAATGTATAATTCAAATTATATATACAGAAATAATATATGTTTTTTATACACACATATATGATTTACCATTCATAAAAATTTAATTAAAATATAATAAACCATTAAATAGAAATTAATAATTTAAATAAATTGACAATTAAATAATAGGAAAAAGATATGATAGATATAGGTGTAGGGTAATAATGATGGAGTTAAAACTAACGGTGTTATAACGGTGTAAGGGTAGTTTTGTATAACAAGAATGTAGTAGGGGCAATTTTGTCTAATAACATTGAAGTGTACAACATTTAAAGTAAAATGTACACATTTATTAGCATCCAAAAAGAGGGACATAAATCAAGGATATAACCTTGATTGAGACTTATTATGTGTTTAGATATATATATATATATATATATATATATATATATATATATATATATATATATATATATATATATATATATATATATATTAAATACTCCTAATCCTAAACTTAATCCACCCAACCTATTTAATAATCTTTAAAAATGAAATATTGTTTTGTGGCTTGCAAATTCACCATATTTTTTAAATATATATATTATTTTATATATATATATATATATATATATATATATATATTCACAGTTTGTGAATATATATATTCACACACTGTGAATGTATATATTAAAAAAAAAAGATGAAAAAGCCCGCGGGGCCCGCGAACCAACGCGGGGCGGGTTAAGGTTACACAAATTCTGGCCCGCGGGCTTAACGGGCCGACCCGCAAAAGCCCGCCAGAAATTTGGCCCGCGGTGGGGCAGGCCTAATGGAACGGGTCATCCCGCTTTGACAGTACTATCTATAAGTAAGGAAATAAGTTATGCCTTCTCTACTAGCTATAGCTTTTAGCGTGAGTGATAAGCACTTGATCCTAACAATTAGAATCAGAATCAGGTCATAAAAACATTTTAATTTTTATACCATTTCTTTCTTTCTCAATCCCAATAATTCAATTCCTCCTTAACAAACAACGTAATTATTTGAATTCATACTTTATTCTCACATTATTATTGTTTTCCCTCCTAATTCATTCCTTCCAAGCCCGTTATTTGTCAACGAGAGTGTTTTTTGGTTACCAGTACAGTGTACGTGTGGGGACGAGTATAGTGTATACCAATTACATTCCAATATTTATTCCACTTGCAAGGTACCAGTGGACCCCATCTCTAACGAATTTCAGTAAACTTACCCATGCCTAATTGGTGTATGATACTCAAGTAGTCAAGTCTACCAAGTCTTCTTCTGGTAGAGATACATTTCTGCACTGATTGGACAACAGGATTGCTTTATTTGTTGTTATAATTGACAAGCAAATTTTGTAAATTTGACAACTTGGATTTAACAGAATTGTTAATATAGTATTAGTATTAAGTATATAACTTTTACTCCGTATTATTATTGTTTCTTATTGTTGTTAATCTCAACACACACTACATCCCGTCATCGTATACCACACTTTTGCTTGCAACTCTTCCATCTGGTATAACCGATAGACTAAGTTGTCACTTAGACGAGGTTTGGTAATTTAGGGATCAAACTATAATATTTTCTTTTGCTACTTTCCTCCTATTTTTTTGTGGTTAACCGAGCTTCATTCTCCTTTGATTAAAGAATAATGGTTTCTCATTTCACTCCATCATCATGTACCACACTTTTGGTTGCAGCCCTCTTACTTATCCTTTGCTCACATCAATCTGTCGTTATATGCGGCGGGCAACTTGCAAAGTATACTATTTCCAATTCTTCTAGTGTTAATAGCCACTCATATACAGTAGATTCTCCAGACGGAGTTCAATTATCAACAGTTATCCTGCTCAGTCAAAGCAACCATAATCTGTGATGACTTTGGAACTACCTGCCTATTGGGTATCTTCATAATCCCCCCATTCACAACTCACGGCTTATACTGGGAGCAGTCCCGCCTAGTTTGGTCTGCTAACACAAACCGTCTTGTCACAGTTAATAATGTTGGTCAAAACTATGGCTTTTCAACAAATTTTGAGTGGGAATCCTTTAATTACATCTATGCATCTGTGGATTTAATGAATACCCACGATTATACTGCTAATGAGATGCCAAAGACCTCGAGGTCTAGTGGCACCCGATGTCCCGATTTACTCTTTGTGCTTCAATAGATTGAGAAAATAGTTATATTCTGACACCACACTCGGTTTGTGATGCCAGTCATTGTAGTTGCCCTGAACCAAGCTTTTTCTCGCAAATAAATGGCAGGCAACCAAGCTTTGGATGTACTTTGATGACACATCTATCTTGTGAAAATTCCAATTCCCAGCTCCATAGCCTTAAGGAGATCAACCATCTATCCATTCATTGGGTTGATTTTCGTCAAGGTTTTCAGTCCATGGAGTTAGAAGATTGTAAGAAGGCCTGCCTAAGGAACTGCACATGTACAGCACGCAGCTATATTTCAGTATGCAGAGAATGAAAATTCTTCAAAAGGAAGCTGCGTATTGCTAAGTGAAGTTCTTACCCTTGTGAGTGATGGGGGAAGTAAAACCTCTGTTTTCCTAAAGGTACAAGAGTCTTCTATGCTCCAGAATTCTACTCCAGAAAAGAACCCAAGGACGAACCTCAAATTGGTATTGCTGGATCCGCAGGGGTGCTCTTAATCGCAGCTTTTTTCTTCGCCTGGATTGCCCACATGATTAAGAGAATGCAAGTAGAAGATGAGGAGGAGTTCCCGGATGAGGTGCCTGGATTGCCGATTTTCATATCAGAACCTCAGTGCCATGACAGAGAATTTCAGTCTGAAGCTAGGGGAGGGAGGATTTGGTTCTGTATTTGAAGGAGCATTGCCAGATGGAACTAAAGTTGCAGTAAAAGCGCCTCCGGAGATTAGATCAAGTGAGGGGCTCATTTTGGACGGAAGTGGCAGCAATTGGAAGCATCGAGCATGCCAATCTGGTAAAATTAATAGGATTTTGTGCTGCAAAGCCACAGAGACTTCTGGTCTACGAATACATGTCGAATGGCTCTTTGGATAGGTGGATTTTTTATGGGAAGGAACATGGTCTCTCGTGGCATACCAAAAAGAAAATTATGTTAGACGTTGCCAAAGGGTTAGCATATCTTCATGAATTGAAGATTGCAACCATAAGATCATTCACTTGGACATCAAACCTCAGAACATCCTTTTAGATCAAAATTTCAATGCAAAAATTGCAGACTTTGGATTGTCAAAGCTGGTAGCAAAGTTGTCACGAAAATGAAAGGAACTCCGGGTTACATAGCCCCGGAGTGGATGAGCTTGGTTATAACGGAGAAAATAGATGTGTATAGTTTCGGAATTGTGATGTTAGAAATTGTGTGTGGGCAAAAGAATGTGGACTGGAATCAGGAGGAAGAAGAAGTGCATTTGTTGAGTGTGTTCAAGAAAAAACTAGAAGAAGATAAAATTGGTGAGATGTCTGATATGTACAATAAAGATTTGGAAGTAGAGAAAGACGAAGCAATAGAAATGATGAGGGTTGCTGCTTGGTGCTTACAGAGTGATTATATAAAGAGGCCATCCATGTCAATGGTGGTGAAGGCATACAAGGTTCGGCGACTATTGAAACGAATTTGGAGTACAACTTTAGTTATCCACCGATTCAAAGAAACATCATAGCAGTTGTTGCAACCAGCAGCATAATATTAATTCCATCAATTTTATCTGGGCCGAGGTAAAGGGCTAGCTGATGAACCCACTATTTGTATACATAAAGATCATTATGTAAGTTTCCAAAAAAAAAAAAAATCATTAGGTAAAAGTATTACATTTTTTCATATAAATAATAAACATTTTATTTCTGATTTAGTATTACATTTGCTAGTATAAGTATTCTATTTCATCTTGACCCGACATGTTTCATGGACAAAGATCTGTAAGAACGGTCTCATACAAGCTTTTGTCACTAAACAAATAATTAAAGTATCATACTTAAAAAAAAAAAAAAAAAAAAAAAAAAAGAGAGTGATGAGATTTATAATTGTGAAACAATTGAGAGACTATTATGAAAATGTCACACTACAATCCCTCTACCGATAATGATGGTCCCAGTCTCCCAGATGTATAATACATAAGCTGGTAAGCAGAGTAGTCTGAGATAAAACACACACTCAATATTCAAGATTTTCACTGTTAATTTTATCTTTATGAATTTCTGTTAATTTTTATGCCACAATTTGCGCCTTTAGCTTTTACAAGTTGCCAGATTTTCACTGTTGTGTGGGGGTGGATGAGTGGATCTGATTCAAACTAATTAACGCAAGTACTAGTTTTTGCTCATAGGCATAGGCTTCAACAATTTTGCAAGAAACTTATCTTGTTTTGGAGTTTTTTTATTTTATTTTATTTTATTTATTTTTTTATAGAAAAAATTAAGGTGCTGATCAGTATCATGTCTCTTTGTAATTGATGCAAGCCTCAAAACTTTGACATTGTACCAGGTAATAATTAGTACCCCGTATAAACTTAATACTTTTACCATTAACTTCATAATAGTATCCAAGAGATATGTCAATCAATATGATAAAATTTTCTCTTGTAGTATTTTATGCATAAACTGATAGGCAAGTTGTAATATCTATTCATATTTCATAATTACTTTTTCAACCTAGTGGAGCATAAAGAGTGAGAGTCACTTAGTGTGATTAGACTATAAGTCCAAAAGAATGGATTGTGTTTTCAAAAAAGCAAAAACTGGATTGGTAGACTAACTTTTTTTTTATTTTTTTTTTTATAATAGATTGGTAGACTTGACTTTTTTTTTTCTTTTTTTTTGAAAATATTGGTAGACTTGACTTAATTACGCGTTATGATGTGTGGACTTGTGTGACTTGTGAGCTTGGTTTGATTAGGTTTCCTACCCATTAAATTGTTGCTCCTCAGCTCCTCCCATCCGATCCTTTGATTACACACACACAGAGACAATAATGGCTTCGCATTACTACACCCAAACCCAATCATCATTACATATCCTTGCAGCTCTCCTAGTACTACTACTTATCCTTTGTTCGCAATCCAGCCTTATATGTGGCCAACCGCTTTCGGAGTATAATATTGACAACTCCTCCTCTATTATATCCTGGACCAACATTAGCTCCTATGTCCCAGATTATTCAGATGGAGTTGGATCATCCCGGGCTATCCTGTTCAGACAAATCACTTCTTCTACGACCTTTGCATGTGGCCTAATCTGTGATGACTTGGGCACTACCTGCCTCTTCGGTGTCCTCTATTCTTATTACAACTGGCGTTACAACCAGTATCTAATCTGGTCTGCTATCCAGAAGCGAACTGTGACAGTAAATGCAAGCATGGAACTGAGGCGAGATGGAGGGTTGTTTCTGATGGACTCTGATGGATCCCTGGTTTGGTCCACGCACACCAATAGCAATGGGAGTCGTCGTGTCTCCGGTTTGAAATTGAGGGAGAATGGAAATCTTGTCATTTTTGGACAAAATAATGAAACCATTTGGCAGTCTTTTGATTATCCAGTGGACGTTATACCATCTTGGAAAGGGCAAGTAAAACGTAGGTCAATGGAGCTTATAAGAGGCAGCATATCAACTACAAACTATGGAGAAGGTTAGCTAGCTAGTGTTCATTTTTTTTGTAGCTTTTCATTGTGACTACAAATATATATATATATATTTTATTTATAATGGAAGAACAGAAAGCAAAAATTAATTCAATCTATCTTTGAATATATAAATATATATTTATATGTGCTACAAAGTGATTCTACTATATGAGAGATTATGAGTTTGAGTCCAGATGAACCTTACTAGGTGCTTAGTAGTATGTGGTGTGCTTAATTAACTTGCACCCTATTTAACATCTCTCTTGTTGAGTAAATATCACTTTTGGTCCCTTGACTATCATACCTGAATCAAATTTAGTCCTTAACTATTGGATTTTTCTAATTAGGTGCATGACTTTCAAATAAGTATCGCATTTACCTCCAGTCTAACTTTCCGGCCACATGTTGCCTGAATTCTTACCTGAGAAATAATGGGTTATAATTAGAAAGGTATTCTTGTCCTTTCAAATTTAATATATTTCCCTATTTTATTTTTCTTTTTATTTTTCTTTTTCTTTTCCCTTCCTTCCTGGCTCTCCGTTTCTCCTTCTTGTCACTGTCTTCATCTCGCATTCTTCTTCTCCAGTAGGCAAACTTAAACACTAGTAGTAGAGACATATATTATGTAACAAGTTTGCTAGCAGAGGCCGAAGGGAGATGAAAACTGATTGTTCATAAGAATCAAGAGCACTATAATATATCGCAAACTTTTACACACAGTCAACTTTTGGTTGGGGAACCAAATATTTATACTCACCCAAAGAGTTGAAATAGAGTCCATACCTACAATATCAGGAATGCTCTTCTTTTCCATAACAGCATGAGCCAATTCTTCAACACTGCTATTTGACCTCTACAAAGCAGCAAATAGATATTGGCACTGGAGAAGAAGAATGCGAGATGAAGACATGCAGTGACTAGAAGGAGAAACATAGAAGAACAGGAGAGCCAGGAAGAAAGGGGAAAGAAAAATAAAAATAAAATAGGAAAATAAATTAAATTTGAAAGGACAAGAATACCCTTCTAATTATAACCCATTATTTCTCCAGTAGGAATTCAGGCAACAAGTGGCCGAAAAGTTCGACCGGAAGACCAAATGCGATACTTATTTGAAAGTCATGCACCTAATTAGAAAAATCCAATAGTCAAGGACTAAATTTGATTCAGGTATGATAGTCAAGGGACCAAAAGTGATATTTACTCTCTTTTGTTTCACTCATTAAGAATTGAAGCGGAACATCTCAACTAAAAGGCTAAACTGATGGTTGGATTGCACATTTACGTTTATATATTATATATGCTCAACATTAAGAACACTATCCACTATGAGGATACCATATCAATATATCACACAAACCTTACCCTGACAATTACACTTCAATTATGTATATTTTGAAAAAAGATTTTATAGTTTAATTTTTAAAAATAATTTGTGTGCCAATTATATTTAGCAAAGTTAGCTTACAAAGTACCAAAATTTAATGGTGTAAACATACATATTTAAGTATAAATATTTGAATTTTATTCACCAATAATTATATAATAAAGAGTTAGTACCGAAAATTAATCCGGCTTTCAAATATTGCATTAAGTTTAGAATAATATTTCTTTTAAATTAGGTACTTTGACTATCCAATTGATACCAAGATTGGTCCTAGGTCAGAATTTCGGTGAAATCAAGGAAATGATCTTCTAATTTTTATGTGTACATCATCACTTTATACCCTCTCGCATACTTTAATGATAACCAGCAGCGTTTTTGTGGTAAATTCCTCAGGTTGGGTTCCATTGTCTCTAGTTCTCCTGTTCCGTCAAAGCAGCATTTATAATGATGCGATGTTTGCGTGTGGCTTAATCTGTGACGACTTAGGCACTACCTGCCTCTTCGGTGTCCTCTTATTACGTCATGACCGTCAACAGGATATGGATATACCCAATGAATTAACGTTGGATTACCAGAGTCTAGTTTGGTCTGCTAACAGGAACCATCCTGTTACAGTAAATGCAAGCGTGGAACTGAGGCGAGATGGAGGGTTGTTGTTGATGGACTCTAATGGAACAGTGGTTTGGTCCACACACACTAATGGGAATCCTACCTTGGGTTTGAATTTGACGGAAAATGGAAACCTTGTCATTTTTGGCCAAAGTAATGAAACCATTTGGCAATCTTTTGATCATCCTACAGACACCTTACTACCTGGCCAACTAATGCCCGGACAGACGCTCAAGGCTAGCATATCTAAATCAAACTTTGAAGAAGGTTCGTATTCAGTCAGCATTGGTGATGGCTATTCGGTTCGTGCTTATTTACGCTCCTCTAATGCCTACTGGTATGAGTATACCCCGGTTATGGGAGTATATGTAAATTTTTCGAAATATTGGCAAAACTATGAATTCCTCAAGTTTGAGCCTGATGGGCATTTGACAGCGTACGGATGGTCATCACCATATGAGTCTGATGTTTTTGCAATTGGTTTTTGTGGATACCCATTGGTTTGCGGAAGATACGGTGTTTGTGAGTATGATCAATACTGTAATTGTCCTCCTGGACTCAGCCTTTTCACGCAAATAAACACTAGTCAACCGAGCCAAGGATGTTCTTTAATTACTCCCATTTCGTGTGAACATTCCCAACTGCATACTCTTCTGGAGATAAAGGATACTACTTATATTGGTCAATATTTGTTGAATGAATTTGGTGAGTACAGGGATTTAGAAAGTTGTAAAAAGGCATGCTTAAGGAACTGCTCCTGCAAAGCAGCTCATTTTAATGGTCATTATTCAAAAGGATACTATTTATTGCTAAATGAAGTTCTCTCCCTTGTGACCACGGACGTGGGAAACAACATATCTGTTTATCTAAAGCTGCAAAATTCGTCGACAATCCTACAGAGTCATCCATGGATTCTGCAGAGGCATGCCAAGACAACTTTGGGGATTACTGGTGCTTTTATAGCTGTTGTCTTAACAATCATTGCTATTTATTTATCCTTGGTTAGAAACAAAAAAGTTCAGCTCAAAGATGAGGAGGAGGAGTTTTTGGATGGTCTGCCAGGGTTGCCTACTCGATTCTCTTATGAAAACTTGAGTGTTATGACTGAAAATTTCAGCAGGAAACTAGGTGAAGGAGGATTTGGTTATGTTTTTGAAGGTGCACTATTTCAGGGCACTAAAATTGCAGTTAAGCGCCTCAAGGAAGTTGATCAAATAAAGAGTTCATTCCTGGCTAAAGTGGCAACACTAGGAAGCATGGATCATGCCAATCTAGTCAAATTAATAGGGTTTTGTGCTGCAAAATCACAGAGACTTCTGGTGTATGAACACATGGCCAATGGTTCTTTGGATAAATGGATTTTTAATGGGAAGCAGCAGCAGCAGGAGGAACATGGTCTCACTTGGCAAACCAAAAAGAAAATCATGTCAGATGTTGCCAAAGGGTTAGCATATCTTCATGAAGATTGCAATCATAAGATCATTCACTTGGACATCAAACCTCAGAACATCCTCTTAGATCAAAATTTCAATGCAAAAGTTGCAGACTTTGGATTGTCAAAGCTGGTAGCAAAAGACCAAAGCAAAGTTATCACAACAATGAGAGGAACTCCTGGCTACATAGCCCCAGAATGCACGAGCTTGATTATAACGGAGAAAGTAGATGTGTACAGCTTTGGGATCGTGATGTTAGAAACTGTTTGCAGGCGGAAGAATGTGGACTGGGATCAAGCCGAGGAAGAAGTGCACTTGTTGAGCGTGTTCAAGAGAAAAATAGAAGAAGATAAACTTGGTGAGATGTTTGATATGTACAACAAAGATATGGAAGTGCAGAAAGAAGAAGGAATAGAAATGATGAGGATTGCTGGTTGGTGCTTACAGAGTGAATATACAAAGAGACCGTCCATGTCAGAGGTGGTGAAAGCATTACAAGGTTTGGCAACTGTTGATAATAACTTAAACTTGGATTACAATTTCAGTAATCAGGAGGGGGAAACAACTACTGATGCTACCAGCAATACAATATTAATTCCATCAATTTTATCTAGGCCAAGGTGAACTGTCTGCTTAATCCTTTATTCTGTCACAATATAAGAAAGCAAATTAGATAGTGGTTATCAATTTCATGTTATTGTTTTTGCTACAAATTACACCCTTAGCTTTGTATAATTCTACTTGTGTATGATGGACCTAAGAGCATCCTTAGTAGTAGAGTTTGTTTTGTGATTTTTGAGAAGTTTTTGTAAGTGTGATTAGGAAAAAGAAAATGGGTAGAGAGAAAAACAATAAAACAAATATGATTTTAAAAAGAAAATAAAATTAAAAAAAAAAAAGAAGTTGTGGACGCGGCTGACGTGCCTAGCAGGCGCATGTAGTACACGCTATCACGCACGCTTGACTAGGCTGGTCCATTGTGTCAGTGGGTTTCATTTACCTGCAATAAACTCCTCCCTTGCATATGAACTCCATTCTTTTCTCTCTTCCTTTCTCTTTCATCCAATTCATTATTTACTATTCTAAAATCCCTCAAAAAACCTCTATAATGGATGCACTAAGTCAAACTGATGCAATTTTGCAAGATATATACTAGTTATAATAATCTATCCTTGCGACTAGTTGAGCTGCCCATGTCGGCTTAGAAATTCAAGCAAAATGCGTGCTGCAATTCAAGTAATGATATTTAAATTGGCAGTCCCAAAATATGAACTCCTGGTCTTACAATAATAGTGCTAATGAGTAATGGACTTGCAGTCTCAAAATATGAACTCCTTATCCTCTCTAAATCCAAAATGGTTCCTTATTTACTTCAAGAGATTGGGAAACTATTAGTGTGATAAGTAAATTATATTTATCCATATATATAAAAACATCTCTAAGATGTTTTCATGATAAGCTAATTGGTGTATAAAATTCCTTCAAGGAGATACTCGATATACAAGTCTATACAATACTTGGTTTTCCAAGTCTTTCATCTCAAACTCAGTCTTTTAGGAATGACTCAATATCATCAAGCTCATTATGTTCTTCAATAATATTCGTACCAACAACATAAACTGAGATAATAAATAAATCCATTAGCAATTCATTAATGAACACATAATGACATATATTATTTGCATATTCCTTTTTCGGGGAGGAAAAACACTCATCAATTCAATCATTCAATACTCAAGTCTTATAAAGACTTCTGTAATTTAATGATACACGTTGTGATTTTCACTTTCATCGTTTCGAGAGTTTTTAATCCATCGGGGATTTTCAAATAAATTTTAGTGTCTAATGACTCATAAGTCTGTGGTCATGACGTTTATCAATTGCATATCTAAATCTACTATTCACCGCTAATGACGTTAATTAGCGGAACATAATACCATCTATTTTGGGAGGGTACATTTGATAAAAATCAATTCAGGGTCCATGTGTTAACCCTTAAGCTACTAGTCTCGCTTTATATCATACCACTAGATTATACTTATTCCTCTTTCATACACACACTCATTTGTAACCTACAAGGTTAACATTCAATGGTGTATATGTCATAAAGAGAATACATTTATTGAATGAGCGAAGATATGTCTTAATTGCTTCTTTATATATTGAATAGTCAAGGCACTTCTGGTGCTTAGTTTTGGATCCAAGTTATCATATAACAAGTGCAATTTGTAAAGGCAATTGTGTTGTCAACAACAATAATAGTTTTAATAAATTCGTCCCTCATAAAAATTCATGGCAATTTCCAAAATCAATAAGGTTCTAACCATTTCCCAAAAATGTTCAAATTTGATTGTTTTGCATCACTGTATTATGATTATTTGTAGACCTGGAAATTATGGACACGACCCGTTAACACGACACGAAATCGAACACAAAAATAACAGGTTAGTGTTTAGCCTTAACGTGTCCCGGGTCGTTAACGGGTTGACCCGTTAAGATCCCGTTATATTTCATTTCTTAACGGGTCAACCCGTTAAACCTATTAAGAACCCGTTTAACCCGTTAACATTATCGTGTTAACCCGTTTACACGAACCCGTTTACACAAACCCGTTTACAACACGCTAAGAACTAAGGATGGATTTACTAAATTAGGTCAAGATCTTACACCAATTATTGATATTTAACAATCTGAAATTTGAATTTTTATTATTTTTAATTTTATTCTAAAAACTAGTATGAACTTTCTTTAATTATGAGTTTTGGATGCTATTTTATCATTGTATGTTATAAATTGAATATTTTTTTAGTTTATTTGATGGATTGAATTATAGATTTTATTTCTTTTTTTATATAACTTAACTTTGAATTTTAGTTTTTTAAATATATTAGTAGGTTTAGCGGGTTTAAACGGGTTTCGTGTCATATCGTGTTAACACGAATCGAAACCTGTTAACAAAACTGTCTATCATGTCAACTCGCTTAACTCGTTAACAAATCGTGTTCGTGTTCATGTTAAAAATTTGAACCCGTTAACTTTACGTGTCGTGTCCGTGTTTAGCCTTATCGTGTTCGTGTCGTTATCGTGTCGACACGTTAACGAACCCGTATACACGAATTAGCAGGTCTAATTATTTGGTGCACCGCACCTATAAATTTACTGGGATTTTCGTCTTCTGGGCGAACGTCTTCTAGACATACATCTTTAAGAGATCTTAAGAGTGACGAAATTTTCTACTAGATTTAGCTTTCCACAAATTTTTATTATCTTTTACTCCGATATATCTCTCATGCTTCTAGCGTCAAGGAATATCAGTAGATACATACGATCCATGTTAGGGAAGGTATATGGGACCTAGTGACTCTTTTTATTATCAATATATATATTAGCAGAGTATTTACTAAATGACACAAATTAACTATCTTATGAACTTCCAATTCAGTCTACCTAGTACATGGATTTAAATATTGAAGATATTTTTTTATCAACCATTCCATGAAATTTCTTAACATTTTATTAAATATGAGTTTTTATCTCTCTAATGCCGTGAAAAGATCTTCATCAAGTGTGCAGTCAGCGTACCTAATTATATATTGATCTCCTATCATGGGCTCTATGTATTTAAACAACAAACAGAGGTTTTGATAGCTTTTGGAGGTACACAATGGTGATAATATAGGAAAATACACTGCACACTATGAACAAAACACAGACAGGGAAATGTTTGCTCTTATACCACGTACTAAGTGTTAGAGAATAATTATGATATGTAATAGGTCAGATTTAGATTAAAAAATATTATGTAATTGATTGTTCCCAACAAGAAAACAACTTTCAAACCTGCATCATAAAATATGCACTTGAATAAAGAAGGCTACTATGTGACACATAGTAAAAATCTGGCTCACCAAATTTTGCCCAAGGTGACACATTAGCTCATGTCATACTATAATGTAATTTGGGTCCTTAATTTGTTTTATTTTAAAAAAAAGTATCGCAACAAATGAAGTAAAGTATCCAAAATCATACGCATATATAATCATATCATATATGAAAGCATACATATCAAACAAAATTATAAAGGTACACAAGGGTCCACCATTGCCAATGCCCAATCATATCTGACCTTATGATGAACCTAACTCTAGCAACCAGTTCAACATAGCACAAAAAATGTTATGTTTTAAGCATTCTTACTTATAATTAATTTATAAAGAGACTGCAAGTAGACCTGGTGAAATGACAAAGCATGACAAATGGTCTCTGAAGTCAACTAAGTCACCACAACAGCAAGTAATTTTCAAGCACTGATTTGTCAAGAAATGCAAAGCGTGTAATATGATGCGCTTTGAAAATTTTTCTTTTGCCCTCACAGATCTAGGGCCAACAGATCATTCACCCTCCCAACCACCAAGTCTCATCCCTGGGTCATAGTTGGTGAACAATCTGAATTCGTTACCAAGTTTGCTACTGTGCTGAGGTCTAAACCTGCATGGACGCAAATCCAAGAGCTCTGCCGCCCTATCCTTTTGCACATCACCTAAGCGTGTAAAGGAGGTAGGAAATAAACACAACGTAATCAACCAAAAGCAAGTTCAGAGTGGGAGATCCAGCACTGTACCAGTGAGTAGAAGCAGATATGATTTTCCTGATCTCAAAAGAAAAGATATAGTTTCACTAACTTTCTCCAAGCACTCCTGACTCTGTCCAACAAAACCACAAGATCATAACACCACAGATGTTTAGCCACTGTATAATCTATCAGCTAATTCAAAATTGCAAAAAAAAAAAAAAAACGAAAGAGAAGAGACATCGAGTTATTTTTATTTTTTTTTTTGAAAATAAACGAAGCATTTCATTCATTCAAATTGTCAGAAACAACAACATCAAACAGGGAGCCAAAAGGAATGGAAAACCATTCCAAACAATCTGACTTTGAAATAGCATCCCTAGCTAACAAATGGGCTACCATATTCGCAGATTGTTTAGCAAACAAAAAGCTAACGTTAGAGATATGTTTAGCTATTTCTTTGATGTCAATAACAAGAGATCCTAAAATTGAAGAAGTATCATTTGACTGCAGACATCAAGTTATTAAACACGAAAATGTTTCAAGTGTCTTCATGTGACAAGCAGAAGGCAATATCAATTCTCTCCTTCCTCAATCTTGGCATGATTTGACTAGGCACAGATATAAAGACACAAATTTAACTAACTTTATATAAATATGCACGACAAATAAAAGATGGGAATAACATCATTTGTCATTGTTTTTGCCTTTTTTGTATGAGTAGAAGTTCAGCCAATTTACTATCTAAAGCATAATGTATAACCCGATTAATCATAATATATGGCACATATATTGCGAAAGAGATTGGGTATATTTTTAAAAGAAAGCATGCTTTTCCAATATAGAATAAATCAAGGTTACAAGGAAAATTCATTTCAAGAATGATACCAAGGGCAAAAGCAAGTTGAAAGATGAGAGATCTCATCACAGTGAGTACATCACTTTTCATATAAATTTAGTCTGCCATTCATAATTTCCCTCCATTTATGTGATCTAAAGACCTATAAACCAAAAATTTAAAAATAAATAAATAAAAAAAGAAGAGTAATAACTTAATGATTTGTTTGGGTTAAACTCTATTTTTAATTCTTTTTTCTTACATTTTTTTTTTGTAATAATATTGTATTTCTTCATTTTTCTAATTGAAAGTTGCTTTAGCGCCTAGTTTTAATGAATTTAAAAACCTAAGAGTTCTTAAAGCCAAGTCACATACAAGTATTGTGCTAGCTAAGCTTGTAACCAATTAGGGGATAAAAACTACTACATAACAAATAGCTCAAATGAATGGATCTTACCAAATAAGGAGGATCTGCAACAATAACTGAATATGAATGTTTCAATGATGAGGGGAGATCTTCTGGCTTATTGTAGTCATAGAATGTGAACTCAGTTCCATATGAACTGAACCTGTGGTCATATTCAAGAAGCTGCGCTTGGACATTTGGATCAATTTTCTGAGTCATGAGCAAAAAACAATTGAATACCAATTAGGCAAATGTTGATACTATAATCTATAAATTAGCAAACATTAAAGAAAATAAATGGATCCATGATCTGAAGCAAGTGCAACATATAGAAACAAGATAACTCATCTTCTTTACTCTTCCTTTACAGAAACCAGCAATAGAAGTGACTCAACAGCTTCCCTTGCTCCTTCAAACATGTAGGGAAGAGCACATATGTTCCTTTTAGAAATAATACTCCGTAATACATCATTCAAAATTCCCTGTTTACTTCAGAAAACTATTCTCTGTTTTCTAATTTTTTAGTTTTCATTCTCTGTTTTCTATTTAGAAAACTTGTTTACTAACACTAAATTTTTTGAAATTTACTTTTTTAGACTAACATTATAAAATTAACACATTTAATTTCGAATGATTTTAAAACCTTATATTTAAAATATTTTTGTATATGTTTTGTTTAAATTGAATAAATATAATTTTTACTTTTAGTCTAATATATATAAGATTTTTACATTTGATATTCGAACCAAATTCATATCCTTATATAACATAACTAAAAACATATCCAAACCAATAATCTATTAAATTCACCTAAAAGTTATTAATATTTTTTTAGCTAATATTTAAAATATTTTTGGATATATTCATTTAAATAACTTGTATACATATCATTTTTAATTTGATATCTAATATATGTGAAATTTCAATAGCCAAATAAATGATAGATGATTCTATTTTTCATTTAGAAAACAATTTTTAAATGGAAAATGCTTTCAGTTTTCAAAATGAAAAAAATGTGCTAGTACACATTTTTCTGTTTTCTATTCTTGAATTCTCCAGTTTTCTAAATTTTCAGTTTAAACGGGCCCTAACTCAACTCTATCTTGAGTATCTTCTATAGATATATTCTACTTTTTTTTCGAAATTGTGAAAACGGTTTTCTACCCTTCCACATCGGAAATGTATCGCGAAATTCATATCAAAGGATGGTTAGCATCTGGAAGAAGCAGGAATTCAATCTTTTAGAACCTATACAGATGTGAGCATGAATTCATATGCTGATTACGATTACCAGAATTAAGCCTTTCATGCTCTCCCAGAAAACAAACAAATCAAAATATACACTAATAATGATTCCTTTAGAAGCATAGATTGCACGTCGTGCTTCAATTGATGCATCAGAAGTATTGAAAGACGAACCTTGAGGTAGGCGTATAGCGTTGGGCAAGCAATGCAAGCAACTGATGGGAACTCGAGAGTCTCACAAAGCGCGAGCACTTCTCGGGCCACGGTCTCGGCAGTTTCCCGGTCGTACCAGAACTGGCTGAGCCGCCAATCCTCCGCCAACAACGCCACCTCTTCCTCCGGCTGCTCCCCCGAAGAAGCTTCAACTACTGTTCGGTTCTGCTCAGCGATGAACTCTCTGAGAGCTTCGAGAGCGTGAGAGCTCAGCTGCGGAATATCGTCGTCGAAGACTGCGCCGTCGTTTTGCTGTAAAGGGTTAGTTGCTCCCGCCGATTCCATTTTTTGCTTTCTTGCCCGTTCGGAGAAAATGTTGATTAGAGACACTCCAATCTTTTAAATGGGTCGAAAAAATTGGGTTTGGGTTCAATTTTATGATCCGATTTTCGTAACCTATCGTTTCTTTAGGCCTGTAGGCAATTTATATCATGGAATAGGTTTCTAGTGTTATGATTCCGAATTGAAAAAACTTATACATAATTCATACTTGTATGGTATAAAATTTCATAACACACAAATACAAAAAATCACAATATAAGAGTATAGCATTATAGACCTAACTGGATTAAAAAGACGATGCACAAAATTCATATTCGTAGGGCACATAATTTCATAATACAAGATACAAAAAATCACAACACAAAACACATACACATGTTACATATTTACTTATTTTTCAAATCTTATTTAGGTACATAATTTGTGTTTATAGGCACAGAATTTCATAACACAAGACCCAGAAATTCATAACATAAGATGCAATTACTAGTTTGTTCCAAGTACAGAGTTCATACTCTTAAGATACAAAATTTCATAACGCAAGACATAAAAAATCACAATATAAAACACATACAAAAAGTCACCATAGCGTTAGTTAGACTTCAAATTAAGGCGTAAGTTCATCTTTTCATTACGTGAGTTTATTCTTCTAGGAAAGACTACACATACCATTTTGAGGGTGATACAAAGGAGCTTTGCAGTTTACCTGTGGTACATAAAAGGGAATCTGAGTACTCCAGTGATAACTAGTAGGCCTGATGATCATGGGAAGAAGAAAAATAAGATGAGGAAGTACCAAAAGAAGAGATCGAGTTCTGGTAGAGTTCGAACTAAAACCAGATCCATACTAGTTGGGTTTGCGCCTAAAGAAGCTGAAAAACATCCTTCATGGGGGTCACTATGATATATTCAATCCACTTTTGGCTAACACTGTTTGTCCTAATGAATTAGACATATGAAGGGAAAGTAAGAGCAAGAAATTTTATCGACCTTCAAAGAGTGATGTCATCTGGAATAGCCCAGAAGGGGAATTGAAGTCGAACATCAAGGAAATACTTCATGACCAAAATTCGTTCTTACAAGTGGGCCAGAGAAAACTAGGAAAATGGACTATATTCGTTTTGGTGGTCACATTCTGATTGGAGTAAGCGGTCATCCTAGCACATATGCATCAATACTGATAAGGCAATTGATTGAGTTATGTGATCAGAAGCATATGCTTAAGCTTGGTAATGAGAGCCTTCCTATTGAACACATAACTAAAGGTAGTATTATGTTTCTTGATCATGTCTTGTGCCGTAGAGTTGTGTATCCCACGCTTCAATATACTACTATTGGTGGCAAAATGATTAGTGGCAAAAATGTTTTTCACTTTTGCCACAACTAGCTTGAAGTAGTGCTTTAAATAGTTTTACAAATTAAACTTTCTTAAGGGAGATAAAGACCCAGACCCACAAGGCCACAACAATGCTTTAGAATGTTTCATGCTACTCAAATCCATACAAATGCCCAAATGAATACGTTATTGGCTACAATGGTTGAGTGGTATAGATATGCTGACAATAGAAAGAAGGTCATCAATTTATGTGCTTATACCATAAGGGGTTCCCTTGCAAATATCAATGCTACAAAATATAAACTTCGCTCACGAGCTAAAGTTTTCAAGATTGGTGTTAGAGATCTTGAAGGAGAAAAAATGACAGTCTCTAAAGTGCCAACAATTACTTAGAAGTTAGAATGGGATTGGTGGAGTCAATACCCGTATGTCCCTTGTGCCAGAAACTGATTGCACCCATTTTCCTGTTGGGTGCAACACCATTGCTTTAAAGAACAAGGCCTCATTTCACCTCAAGATTACATTTCAATGTTTTTTTTTTGGGGGAAATACAAATGAAATGTTAGGATTTGCCCTCAACTATAAATGATAAAAATATGACATAAGGGAAACATTTGCAATTAGGCGCATGTAATGAGGATGACATCAAAGTGATGGAAGGGAGAGAAGATGACAATGAAAAAGATTTTCATTTTACACAAATGTAACATGATCTAATTTTTTAAAAGATGTTATATCCAAACTATTTTGTTAAATTAAACATTATCTGCAAATACAGATAACAATAGTGAGGAAGAAGACAATCAGACTATGAAAAGACGAAGTTATCCCTTAATTTGACGTCTAACTAACTCTGGGTGATGGAATAATCGATGATGGAAATATTTTAATAGTCAAGTGTCACATTTGTTCAACTTAAAAGACGAAGACTAAATTTAAAAATTACTATAATTAGAGGACTTTTATTAGAATTAACTCAAAAATTAATACTCAAGAACAAAATGTGCATTAAATCTCCAAGCACAGTACACACAGCTAGGGTTGTTAACGAACCGAACATAAACAAACAGAGATTGTTCGTGTTCGTTTGTTAAGGATTTGGGAGTGTTCGTGTTCGTTTGTTAAGGTTTTTTAAAGAGTTAATACCTATTTTGGTCCTCCGACTATAGCGTAATACTTGATTTATTCCCGAACAATTAAAAGTACCTAATTTAGTCCTCTAACTTTTAAAACGGTACGCAAATAACACAACCCTAGCTCTCCTATTGAATCTGGGGCTTCACGAAATACCAAGCTACCACCTACAGGCTAACCTTCAGTATCCACAATAACACAAACATTATCCATCATTAGCATAACCTTCCATTCCTTACACAATATTTTCATCAGCGGTGGCACGGACAAATTAGGCAGCAAAAATAACAACCCACTCTGCCCACTTGAACAAGAATATAAATAATATCCATTTCTCTCGTGCCAAAAATTATCGAATCATCCACCCAAGCTAAACTAATAATTCCCTCAGAAACACCCAGAAATTCCTTCAGGATCACTAAAGATCCACTGAAAACCAACTCAGCTAGTACTAATTTCTTCCCAACAGCAACCGCAAAGAAACACCCATCTTCTTTCAGTTTCATCCCATTTAACAGCTGTACAACATTGTCGCTACCAGTACTGATCTTACTACTTCGAAATCTCCGAGTTAGAGCAATAACCCCTTTGATCAGACTGAGTTTCTCAATGGGGTCAAGCAAAAGTAAATCAACTAAGTAAAGAAATCCATCCGACATTACAATTATTTTACCGATATCATCGAGGACGTGAATTGAATTTACAGGGCCGCCACCGACAATGACTTGGCTGTGACAAACTAGAGCCGATGAGATGCTGGGAGAGTTAGGGTTTAAAGGTAGCGACTTGCAGCAATCTTAGGATAAAAACAGGAATTGAAAAGGGAAAAAGGGAAAATTAGGGTTGAAGAAGAGAAGAAGAAGAAGAAGGAGAGAAGAAGAAGATTGTTGATATATTTCAGCATAAACATTCCATTACATTTTGTGAGCTAAATACATGGAAATTGCATTGAACTGCCTCCTGAATTCTAGGGACCGTAACAACAGGAGGGGCTGAGCTGGTAGTGAGGAGCCAAAACGACGACGTCTGATTATCGCAACAACTGAATTAACGGGGACTGTGAAACGGCGTCGTCTGAGGTAATTTAGCTGTTTTAACCTCCTCCGTCATACGGTGTCGTTTCGTGTATGTTTATCTTCTGGGCTATTTTCCCTTTCCCCTGCCTTCTTCTGCTGATCAAACAACCCTCCAAGGCCGTTACACGAGAGTAGAGAGCCCGAAGTCGTGCCAAGATAGATTAAGGCTGGGGAATCGGAAAACGTGGAAATTGCATGCGAGAGATCGAATTTGAGAGGAATTGGAATCTAATGGGTTGAACTCTGCAAGGAGCTTGAGAACAGTACGAGAGTGAGACTTGGATTCCGGCTCGGGTTTGGTGCTGGGTTTCGGATTCGCCATCGGAGGAATCCAGTGGGCAGCAACAAGAACTCAAGAAGCATTTAAAGAGAGTGAAGAGCACTAGTTGGGGGTAGGCTGCTAGCCGGTAGACGGTGGTGCCCTTCTACAACTCTGTTGCCGACACCAAATCCCACGGCTCTGCAATCTGAATCAAAGATCTGGAACATGAACGACCCGTCGTTTCTGTGATCTAGTTCGAAGATCCCAAACAGAGACGTCAATAAACGGGTTTGGAGGAGTAAATGACTTATTTGCCCTCAAAATAATGGTGAGTAGATTGAAATTGTAACGAAGGACCTAATTGGGTGTGATTTTAAAAGTTAGAGGACTAAATTAGGTACTTTTAATTGTTCGGGACAAAATCAAGTATTACGCTATAGTCGAAGGACTAAAATGGGTATTAACTCTTATTTAAAATCCTGTTCGTGTTCGTTTGTTAAGCGTTTATTAGTGTTTGTTAATGTTAACGAACACGTTCACGAACGTGTTGGTGAACGTGTAACGTTAGCGAACACGTTCACAAACATGTTCGTGTACGTTCATGAAGAGGTTCGTGAACACTTAGGGTGTGTTTGGAAGCTCAAAAAATGATTTCTGGAAATCATTTTCCGGGCTTTGTGTGTTTGGCAACCATGGGAAAACCCAGTCAACGAAAAATAATTTCAGTTGACTGGGGAAAACAAAGCCATTTTGGCGGAAAATGGCTTGTTCACTTGTTTGAGAGACGGACGGGCTCCCTCTCTCAGTCCGGCACACTGGTTTCCGGCAGCCTGCCGGAAACTAGAGCAGCGACGATTTACATTTTTGTTTTGTTTTGTTTTGTTTTTTTTTAAATTTAAATTAATTAATTTATTTATTTTATTTATAATAAATATTATTAGTTTATATATTTTATATTTTAAATACAATAATAAAAATATAAAAATATACATTTCTACTCATTTTCGGGAAAATGAACCAAACACACAAAAGACAGTTTTCCAAAATGCAACCAAACACTGGAAATCAAACTATTTTCCGGAAAATGACTCATTTTTCAGAAAATATTTTCCAGCTTTCCAAACACACCCTTAATTACCAAACATTTGCACATGTTCATAAACACAATTCGTTCGTGAACAAGACATAATCTACGTTCACGAACAATAACCAAACAAACAACACAATTATATATGTTTGTGAACATGTTCGTGAACATTATTAAACAAACACTTTTTTTTTTGAAAACCACCAACTAGGTGAATAGATTAAATCAACTCAGAAATAGAGTTCGGGGGGATAGAATCCCAAAACAAAGAACCAAGCTGTGAGTAAGCCAACGTAGCCAAAACGTGAGCCCCTCTGTTTGCAGCTCTAGGAATAAAATTAACTGAGCAACTAGTAAAAGTAGACATAATAGCCCTAATGGCATCAACAGAATAACGAACATAAGAAAAAAGACTAGTATTATCCATGGTGAGCAAATTCTTGAGCGTGAAGCAATCAGTGTAGATGCATACAGAGTGTAGATTCCGACCCTTTAGCCATGAGAGGGCTTCTTTGCAGGCCAAGGCTTCCGCCATAAGTGGCGAGTCACACGAAGGTAAGTGACCATTGAATGCAGCCACGAAACCTCCGTGCTGCGAGAGTAGTACTGCGCCCACTGTGGCCGTGCCAGAGTGTGGATCGAAGCCGGCATCGATGAAACATTGCGGAACTCCAGGCTGGGAGATCACGGCTGCCGGCTGCTGCTGCGGATGTGGCGAAACGTGGACCTCCTTCCAGGCCTGAGCTGCTGCGTGTGCGGTGAACCAGACACGGGATGGGCGTGGTAAGCAAGCATCCCAAACCGCTGAGTTCCTGGCTTTCCAAATGTGATATAACAGAGCTACAACATAGATAATGTTGTCATCAGTCAGCATAGCAATCACATTATCAAACCACCCCCCAAAATCACTACCACTCATATTAGAAACATGCAAGGAGGATTCATTCCATACAAGCTTTGAATAATCACATAAAACAAGTGAGTGCATTATATTTTCATGCAAAGTACCACACATTGGGCATGATGGATCAATCTCAACTCTCTTTATAATCAAATTCGTAGTGGTAGGAAGAGAATTAGTTAGGGCTCTCCAAATAAAAGTTTTCCATTTTGTAGGGCACTTAATTTTCCAAAGATGTAGCCAGTTATCAAAAGTACCCGGGGTATGTTCAAAGTTTCCAATAACACGCCTATACCCCTCTTTTACCGTGTAGCAGCCTTTTGGGTCTCCCGCCCAGAACCAAGAATCCTAATACTGTAGTGAGACAGGGATCCTCAGTATGCGGTCCACATCACTTGGGAGAAAAATATCCTGAAGAATAGAGAGGTCCCAAGAACCAGAACCTGGGTCAACCAGTCCAGAGACCAGGGAACCACTGAGTTGGTGGGGCATTGGTGTATGCACCACCGGGGTTGGATCATCATTCAACCATGGGTGGCCCAGATCAGTGTTTCATTCCCGTTCCCTACTCTTCGGCGAACCCCACTGCAAACCATATCATGCGCAGCCATAATACTCCTCCAACAGAAGCTCGGGCAACTACCCAGAGTAGCATCAATAAAAGAAGATTTGGGGTAATACCTGGATTTGTAAATTCTTGCTACTAACGAATTAGGCCTTATCAGAAATCGCCAGGCCTGCTTGCCTAACATGGCCAGATTGAAAGCCTTCAAATCCTTGAACCCCAAGCCTTCATACTTCTTAGGGATACACAAGCGATCCCACGCCTTTCAGTGAATACCCCTACTATTCCCAGATCCCCACCAGTAACGGTTCATGGCCCTTTCAATAGACATACAAACAGAATCAGGGAGTAGGAAAACACTCATAGAAAAAGTAGGCATAGACTGGGCCACACTTTTAAGCAGCACCTCCTTGCCCGCCTGTGAAATCAATCTCTTATTCCATGAACCAATTCTGTGTTTGATTCTGTCTTCAATATATGAGAAAACCGCCTTCTTTTCCCTCCCTATAAAAGATGGTAGCCCCAAATATTTACCAAAGCTTGGTGCTTGGGTAACATCCAGGACTTCCATAACGCCATGCCTGTCAGCATCTGATGTGTTCCTATTGAAGCACACACTGGATTTGTAGTAGTTTACTGTCTGACCTGACATGTGTTCATAATCTTGTTCGCGAACATTATTAAACGAACACTTAATGAGCTTGTTCGCGAACATTATTAAACGAACCTAAACGAGCTTGTTTGCGAGCATTACTAAACGAATACAAACAAGCTTGTTCATGATCTCATAGCAAACGAGGTTATCACTATTCAGACTATGTTCCTTTATTAATCGAGCTCTAAATTTTGTTTGCTAATATTAATAAATGAACATAAAGGAACACTTACCCAACACAAAAACTAGTAATTTGTGGAAAACTCCGTTAGCTAAATCCACTCTACACAGCTCTGCCGGCTTCCGCTTGTATGAATATTTTGGAGTGTGGACTAAACCGGTAGGCGGCAGCAAGAAACCTCATCAATGGTGACTCAGGTGTTGATAATGCTCAACATCCTCACTCCTCGCCGCGATTCCTATTCTCCCAGAGCCTTTCTCTTCTTCTTCTTGCCCACCACCTTAGCTCTCCTCACCTCTCTCTTCGTTCTCATCTACATCTCCTTCACCTCTTCTTTCTTCTTCACTCCTCCCCACCATTTCTCCCACTTTTCTAATGGACCCTCTTTACAGCTACTCTCCGATTCTCCTAACAATTCCCTTCCTGGGTCTCCAATAGCGGATGCTAAAGAGAGAGTTGCTAATGATCAGATTATTGAGAGATCAATTCAGGGGGCACTGGGATTTTTCTCCAATTCGAATGGTATGTATGTTTTCGTTTGTGCAGAAGCTTGTATCTTGTGCTTAATTTACGCTATTGGGCGTCCTATTGTTTAGATTCTTAAATTTAGATCATACTGAAACTGGATGCTCTGCAAATAGCAACTTGCTTTATTGTGCGATGAATCAGAATAAAAACTATTGTGAATTATGAGAGATTATGACTCTCTTTGGTACGCTTAAAGCTAGCAGCTGAAAACTGAAAAGTCAGTAGTTAATAAGCTAACAAATTGAAATTAAAGTGTTTTGTAAAATTAATTATTAAATTAGTTGGTAAGTGTAAAAATACATAAAATGATAAATTAATATATTAAGATTTCATGAATTGATAGTCATAGGGCTAGATGCCTGTACCTAGAATCCGGGGATTGGGTTAGGTGAATTGGTTGCCAATGCTTTGTTAATCTATTAAGACATTGGTTTGAAGAGGAATTGTGGGGTGGAAGAATTATATGAGCTCAAATTGTTCTAAAATCATTATTGGAGATAAGTTTTCACCATTAAGCTATTTGCTTTCTGAATGTCAAGAGTTTTTCTATTTTACTTAAAGTTGGGAAATGCTAAATATGTCTGGCCATCTGGGAAAAGCTTGAGGGATTCTCAAGAATTTTAAAGTGAAAGAAAAGATTAACTATTTGTAAAGGAACTTCATTTTCATTATAATTTGGAACTCAATATAGCTTATTTGTTCACTTCTCTTATTATTATTGTTGATTGTTGTTGTTTTTGGGTCCAAATACTCAAATAGTCGGAACTTTAAGATATTGATTGCTATGCTTGGGAACTTTATTTAGTAATATGTGGTTTTTTAATAATTTATTTTACTAATATTGTTCTTTTTATTTGATCATTTCCTTCTTGCAAATAAGAGAACTTGATAGTAACTTAGACTAAAGTTGAAAGTGGTGATCATAGAAAATTTTTGCGAGTTTATTGACACATATAGATCCTCATTGGGTATAAAATTTGTCTATTCAAGGGGTAGTCATTGCCACTATGTCGAATCCCCGATAATATGTTCTGTGTGGCTCAATTTCACTGGGTTTCCTGCCCCGGTTATTATCTTTCCTGAGTTGTCACTTATATATATCATGAATCTGGAAATGATTTGGTTTTACTTTCAGGAAGCTCTGTGAATGACAATGAGGTGTTCTATGATAGAGATATCTTTATGGAGAACTATAAGGAAATGAATAGGAGCTTGAAGATTTATGTGTATCCTCACCAACAAGATGAACCCTTTGCCAATGTGCTCTTGCCAGTTGATTTTGAGCCAGGGGGAAACTATGCTAGTGAAAGTTACTTCAAGAAAGTGCTTATGAAAAGCCATTTCATAACAAAAGACCCTCTCGGTGCGGATCTCTTCTTTCTTCCTTTTTCAGTTGCTCGTTTGCGGCACGACCCCAGAGTGGGGGTCAATGGAATTCAAGACTTCACCAGAAGCTATATATCCAACATTAGTCGTGAGTACCCTTACTGGAATAGATCTGGTGGGTCCGATCATTTTTATGTTGCTTGCCATTCCATCGGTCGTTCTGCCATGGAGAAGGCAGTTGAAATTAGAATTAACGCCATCCAAGTTGTCTGCTCCTCAAGTTATTACCTGTCGGCTTATGTTCCACATAAAGATGCATCCTTACCACAGATTTGGCCGAGGCAAGATAGGAATCTGGATCCGACGTTATATAAAAGGCAAGTCAAAGCTAATGTGTTGAATTGCATACACGAGAATTAAAGCATGTGCTCCATCTCAACTAAAAGCTATAGTTGGACTGCACATATTATATTTATGCGCAACCTTTTGCATGGCTCTGATACTAAATTAAAGCATGTGCTCCATCTCAACTAAAAGCCTAAGCTGATAGTTAGACTGCACATATTGTATTTATGCTCACAACGAGTATTAAGTGAAGATGAAAAGTTTTATATTCATTTGGATGAATTTCAGGAACAAGTTGGCATTTTTCTCGGGAACAAACAATTCTCCAGTACGCGAAAGGCTTCTACAGTGTTGGGGAAATGATTCTCAGATCTCTGTGCACTTTGGTCGCCTTGACAGAAGAGCTTATGCCGAGGAACTTTTGGCTAGCAAATTCTGCCTGCACGTCAAAGGATTCGAAATAAACACAGCTCGGATTGGTGATGCGCTGTATTATGGATGTGTCCCTGTTATCATTGCCAATCATTACGATCTTCCATTTGCAGACATATTAAACTGGAAAAGCTTCTCAATTGTTGTTGCTACATTAGATATCCCTCTATTGAAGAAAATCCTTGTAGGTATAAGTGATGATAGATATACAAAACTTCAAAGCAACGTGATGAAGGTGAGAAAACACTTTCAATGGCAGATTTGCCCTGTTGATTATGATGCATTTTATATGGTCATGTATGAATTATGGTTAAGACGAAGTTCTGTGAGGCTGCAATAGATTATAGATGTTATTCTCCTCTTTTTATTCTTTCCTTTCCATTCCATTCCATTTTATTCTACTGCTCAGATTTTTCAAATATACTATGTGATTGATTATATAGGGACTAGCTCTGGTGCAAAGGAGCTCCCAAGGTGAAAAATGATGTGAGATCTGAGTTGTTGATCTAATCCAATTAATCGTTCAAAAAGGAAAAAAAAAAAAAAAAAAAAAACGCTAGAGAGAGATTCCTTCTGAATCGTATCATATTTTTGATTTAGGTGGCTTTTAGCATTTCATTATATTGGTTTGAATTTGGAATGAAACAAATTAGAATGCAAAAATCAATTGATCTTCCCTGGGTTTATACAACATACAAGTGTCTGTATGTATACAAGTTTCTTTCTCTGCTTTTTACTTGAGTGTTAATCACAAAATTAAGGTGAGGATCACTTCTGCAACCAAATTCAACCATTACTAATACTAAATTGAATAATTTGCATGTACTTAAAAAAAAATTGAATAACTCGCATCAAAAGATTAACCAAAGTTATGCACCATAAGTATTAAAGTTATGCACCATAAGTATTAAAGTTATGCACCATAAAGTTTAAAGTTATGCACTTCAATGTTCAAAGTTATATATCTGTAGGTTCATAGTTATGCATCTCAACGTTTAAAGTTAGGCATGCACCGTAAATATTTTGAGAAGCTAATAAAGAATATGCACTCGAAGAGAAACTATGCAGTTGCAGAAGAAAAAATATGCACTTGAAGAAGGAAAATAATGCACTCATCTTTTGAAAAGTTAATAAAATAAATATGCATTCGAAGAAACAAACATATGCACTCGAAGAAGGCAAAATATGCACTTGAAGAAGAAAAAGTAATGTACCCATCTTTTGAGAAGCTAATAAAATAAATATACATTCAAAGAGAAACTATGCACTCGAAAAGACAAACATATGCACTCAAAGAAGACAAAATATGCACTTGAAGAAGGAAAATAATGCACCTATCGTTTGAGAAGCTAATAAAATAAATATGCATTCGAAGAGACTCGAAGAAGGGAAAATAATGCACCCAAAGACGGAACATTTGGAGTTCCTTACACAAACTTACCATAATGCCATCGCATTTTTCTTTTAAAATTTTTCATCATTTTGCACTATTGATTTGAATTAGATTAATGACTGAGATTTAACCATTTGATCCGTATATATATATATATATATATATATATATATATATATATATATAAAGTTCACATAAGAACAACTTCCCAGGTGAGAACTGCGGACAAATTTGATCCGTCCATCAAGGATGATCACATGCTGAAAATCAATGATAAAGGAAAAAACAAATGTGGTTGCATTTATGTAATATTTTGTAATTATGATTGTTCATTTAAAAATGCTTGACAATACATTTTTCCTTCTCTGTGTCATCACAAGAGCTTCTAAATGCACTTTCAGTTATCCGCGAATACACTATCAAGCATTTTTAAATGCACAATCTTAATAACTGTTGACTCTTTGTGCTTCAGTAGGTTGAGAAAGTAGATATGAACAGATACTACATTGTAACAGAGTCAGTAGTACTCAACAAAAAATGCACAATCTTAATTAATAGGGGTGTCAATGGGGGCTGACCCGCCCCACACGAACTTCAAAAATTAAATAAAATAAAAGCACAAAAAGACAACATCACCTCCACTGAGGCTTGAACCCATCCCCTCTCACATGAGGTGCAACCAAGTGCCACTAGACCACAAGGTTATTGGCTAATGCTACCGAATCTATTACAACAATTTAACCTAAATAATATTAGATTTTATAACTTTGCTATTTATTTATTTATTACTCTGGGGTATTATTTTTTGTAATGTTTTAAATTGGACATTTATTCTCGCACATAACCAACTCAACAAAATCAAGTTACTCAAGTCAATTAGAGCCTTTTTATAAAAATAAAAAAAAAATTTATAAATCGAATAGCATAATTATCATAAAGCATAAACATTGAGTAATGAAGGCCAAGTTTAAAGGTTATGATATAAATTGTTATACTTGATATAAAGGTTTAAATTTCACCAAAATGCCTTTAATGTCTTAGGCTAAAATACCAATATATTATGCTTTGAGGAGATAAGTAAACAATGACATTGGATAGAGAGCTTTAGAAATGAGATTAATTGCTGTGCAAAGCAATCCATTCATCATAAAAGCCTTTACAGATTTGGTGACAACTTTTACATTTGACTTGTAGATCAGAGACATTGCTATTTGAAAACTTCCAGGAGAAATAGGTTTCACTTTATAGACTTAGGGCGCATTTGGTTCACCGAATGTTGGATTACCCCTCCAGGAAGGTAATGTGGTAATGTGAAATTTTGGGAATGTAAGATTACCTGATGTTTTTGGTTTGGATTGTGAAATATAATATTACTTTGTTTGGTTAAGGTTATATTTTAGGTTACATGGATCAATTTACCATAATGTCCTTTATATATATATATATGTGTGTGTGTGTGTGTGTGTGTGTGTATTTATTTATATGTATGAATGTATCGATGCTTAATATTAAAAAAATAAATATATAAATATACACACATGTATATTTGATTATATAAACATGTATTTATTTTATATATGTTATTGCGTTGTTGTTGTTGTTATTATTATTATTATTATTATTATATAAGGATTAGTTAACAAGGGCAAAGTTGAAACAATTCAAGGTAATCTAAGATTACCTAAAAAAAACGGAGGTAATCACATTACCGCCACATCAGCTTTGAGGTAATATAACATTACCAGGTAATCTCATAACTTGAACCAAACAAGGTAATATAACATTACCAAACTGAGATTACCTAGGTAATCTCAGATGACCTGAACCAAACGGCCCCTTATTATAGTTGATAGGGTAATGCAAACAGTACTGTAAATCATATGGCTTTAAGCGCGCACACACACAAAGAACTGCCTTCATTGAATATTGCTTTAATAGTACTCTATAGATTTTCTGAAACTGTAGAAAATGGTTTAGATATAAAGTGCAACCAACCAGAATACAACATTTATAGACAGTAGCCAACATCGTATTACTCGAGTAAACATTTCAATCAAAGTTTAGTCAAACCTTCAGAGGAACAGGCAAGCCCAAGCAGCAGAGAAATCAATGGAAAAATTTTGACAGTAGTAATGGAATTACACTAAAAACTGTGTTAAATTTATACATTGCGTACATAATGGTAGAAGATACTACGCGCCCTTGTTGCTGTTCCACGGCTTGAGGACGCCAACAACAACGATTGCAACGATTAAAAGGAGGATAATGATAGCTATGCACATCCATTTTCTGGAATTTCTTTGTAATTTCTTGGCCTTCTGTAACGCAACATTCCCTGACTGCACGTGATCAACCGCAGTAGAAACCTAATATTGGGGCAGCACAAGTCATGAGACTTAATTCAATTCAACAAATAACTCTCTCTTTCTCTCTCACACACACACACAAATTGTTATGATGCCAGGACTTTGGGAGGAGAATTAATGAGTTGCGACTACCTGTGATTCTATATTGTCAAGCATGTCCCCTTGAGCATCAACCAACACTGCCATGTCCATGAATATCTGTATAACAGAATGTTATGATTAGAGTAAAAAAAAAAAAACATGAAACCGTTTTCTTCAAATTCACAAGTATTCTATTAAACTCTAGCATTCCATGCCAAGAAACATGTAAAAAGTTTTAAATTCGATTTCCGAGGTTAAAGATACCTGTTGCAACTCTAATAGCTTCCTTTCTAATTCTCTCACTGCATCATGCCGTTCTTGAATTTCTGCAAGGGTGTCCATAACCTAAAAAACACAACACAAAGAAGATAGATACAAGTTAACCGGATTATCATAAATTCTAGTGTCATTCAACTTATGTTATTATAGTGCAGGGTAAGTATACCTGTCCTCGTCCTTGTTCCCGAATTGCTTTCTGGAATATTTGTTCACTGTCCCCAGTCTCTATCAGCCTATCAATTGTCTAAGTAGAATAGGGGGGGTGTGGTGAATCAGACAATGTGGACAAAAGAGATCAGTCATAGAAAATCACAGGAACTACTACTCACCTCTTCATCAGCTCTAGCCCCAGTAACTGTCAAGTAGTAAAAGGTTAGACAGACACCAAGAGGTCATTACTATTGGTTACAACTTACGAACACATAAAAAACTGACGCAGAAGGAACAAATAAGGAAATTCTTAAACCTGTGAATACACGCCTCTCAACAACCTCACGATATTCTTGGTGGATGCTTTCCCTTAAAGTCTGCAATGTTGATCAATTACAACTAAGAAAAGCATAAGAAAGCAGGAAAATCCCATTTCAGTTCACGGGAAGTACCTGAAATTCAGCCATCTTGTCTTTCAACTTCTTTTTCAAGGCACTGCAATAAAAAATATTAATATAAACACCTTTAGATTAATTAGATCAAAAGCCTGCAAAGATTAGAAGAGAAGGATAAAGCTTGCATCCAGATTGAAGTGGCCAGGTCCCTTTGCAAAGCCCATTAACAGAACTAGGGGCAGCTAAATGCCTAAATCTGGTTATAGTCTAGCTCCTCTTCAGACACTTGAAGAATTAATGGCATTTACAGCTCTCAGACTTCCATGCAATCTTATACATGCCACTAATTAGCAGAACTTAATCATTACAGACTACAGTTGCACCAAAAGCAAACACATGCATGTATGATAAAAAATTCAATATTCCCACAAAAAGAAAAGTCATCTCTATGCAAATTAGGAAGAAGCAACAGTTTTCCATTGTCTTCACATTGCTGGCATATCCTAGACTGTATATACATATGAATATGCAAAATTAAACAAGGAAATGATAAGCCTCAGCCAACCTCCTCATTGCCTCAAAAATTGGTGAGCCTATATTTCCCAGATTAGCATGATTTCCCAAGCAATGTAACAATTCAATGACATAGGCTGCTCCAAAACAAAATTCCAACAAGGAAGCTATTTGGCAATATACAATTATACACCACGGAAAATAAGTTTGATTATAGAGAACCCACAAACAATAGCTACCAACAAGTTTTAAAAACTAAACTTTAAAAATAAAATAAAAATTTAAAAAAAAAATGAACAGAGTAAATTACACTGTTGTTGCAGTTCGTGATCTGTCAGCAGCTGATCCTTTGCCACATCCAGGTTTATTTCTGTTGGCTAAATTCTGGAGAGATATAAATACAAACAATCACAACATAGGAAATCAAAGGACTAAAATAAAGTTAGATATCAGCAACTGCTTGCTTACATCTTTGTCAAGCTCCTCAATTTTTGATTTTATGAGCCTAGCAATTTTTCCAACTTCATCTACATCTTTTTCCATTCGCTGCTTTATTCCTGCAGATTATGCCAGTATGATTCATGAATGACTAAGTAAAACAATAACAAACAAATTTCAAAATACAAAAAACATTAGACTTTTACATGGCAAGGAAATAAATTTAACCAGTGTGACCTATAATGTTTAGCATTTTCTGGAAAGAGATGCAGTTGCCAATAAAACCTTTTTTTCATTCAGAAGCTTAAGGGTATTACTTTATACACATAATCCTACAAAAGTCTGCTGAGATTTATTGGGAGAGTGATGTGGACCAAATTAGGAACAGGGGCAAATCTTAAAAAATTTTCTGGTTTTTGAAATAATGGTCTCGGACTATTCTTATTCTTCATGATAATAAGCAAACACTGTCCAGTCTATTGCACATTAAAAATACTTAATAAAATCACAGAAAACTCAATGTTTACAGCACTTCTTAGATCATTAAAGAACAAGCAGTGCGAGTACCTTTCATAGAGGAAGCCTTTGTTACTGCCTTTGATTCCTCATGAGCATCCTGACAGTAGCATTTCAGAGAGAATTTGAAATTTTATTTTCAATGATCAAGTCATATCTTGTTTGAATTCTATTGTGTATATTAAAAGAACTATTCTCTATAATCGTTATCAGTACTAGGGGTGAGTATGGATCCGCCAAATCTGCTCCCATCCAATCTACATCTGCCAAAAGTGGATGGGATGCAAACCTCTGCCACTGGAGGATTGGATGCAGATTTGGCTTCCTAAAATCCATTACATCCAATCCACTACTAAAACTATTTCAAATGCAACAATATAACGGACTATGTCAATTGTCAAGTAGCTAAATTTCAATTTATAGCTTCTCAGAAGTACCATTTTGTGACCAAGGGAAACATGGGCACATGGCACATATAAACTTAGTATAGTAAAAGGAGATCAGCAGATGTAAAAACATAATCATACCTGAAGCTTTTTGAGGAGCTTGTTCAACTTATCATATTGTTTCTCAATGTCTTGAACCTTGCAAAAAAAGAAAAGAGAAGAAAGGTTGTTGAAAGAGGAATGCTTGAAAAGTTCAACTCAAAACAATTACTAATTCTTAGTTCTCTACAACACAAGAAACTAGTGAAAAAAAAAAAAAAAAAAAAAAAAAAAAAAAAAAAAAAAAAAAAAAAAAAAAAAAAAAAAAAAAAAAAAAAAAAAAAAAAAAAAACCCGGCCCTGCCAATAAGATAGATAGAATGATACCCGTTTTTAATTAGGGAATGAGGTTTTTAATTGAAGGGATAATCAAATCTCATAGTTATGTTCTAAAAAGTTGTTAACCAAACACTGATTTTGATTCCCAGTCCTAGTGTGTAAACCCATGAACTAAACATACCCTTAGTTTTAGCCATCATGAATGAAATCAACATACCCTTAGTTTTAGCCATCATGAATGAAATCAAAGTCATTGTTATTGTTTGGTTGACAGGTTTCTAAAACACTACTATGGGATTTGATTACCTTCTTAATTAGAAAACACATTTCTTTGTTATTGTTTGGTTGACAGGTTTCTAGAACACTACTATGGGATTTGATTACCTTCTTAATTAGAAAACACATTTCTTAATAAAATAAGGGTTCATAGCTACTTCACTCCCATCATCCATGTGGGAGTGTTAATCGGGACATCGGGTGCCACTAGACTACAAGGTCTTTAGCATTATTTTCCTTCCTAATTAATTGGTACTTTGATTTTTAAGTTTGGATTAGTGCTTTTAGATTTCTGTTTTTATTTTTTTTGTTCATGCATATTGGTGCTTTGGATGTCTTTCTATTAGAATAAATTGTCTTGATTTTTTGTTCTTGTATTTTTAAAACATTTATTCCCATTATAGGATCATACATAACCAAACAACAATATTATTGGTAATCATTTCAATTCCACCATACTACTAAACATACAAAATATTTTCACCAAAACTTATTAACATTACCAAGTATTTGATTCTCATTCTGATTCCGATTCCCATGTGCAAACTAAAAAAAAACCATTACAAATTCAACAACAAAAAAATTGTCATGCCACCTTTTTTTTTTCTAAATAAAAGAAGGAAACTAACACAAATAGCAATTGTAATAGCAAGAACAAACTATACTCTTTGATNAAAAAAAAAAAAAAAAAAAAAAAAAAAAAAAAAAAAAAAAAAAAAAAAGAAAAAGAAAAAAGAATGACACAAGCAATAAGCAAGGAACATCAAATTATATACCCTGTGCATTTAAGAAGAGTAACAAGAGTCTGTAGCTACCTGCTTAAAAAATTGATCCAGGCCAAGTTCAGAATTCATTGGCCTCTGATTTCCCATTTCAATATCTCCATTTCTAGAATTCTGATCCCTGGGGATCTCAAAAGAATCCTGGAAAAATCACAACAGCAATTACTAAAGAGAGGAGAGTGCCTTAGATTAAAATTACCAGAATAATATTCAGCCATCACAAGTAGACTTTTAAGGCCCAAAAAGCAGCTATTTAGACTAGTGTTCTGGTGCAATATTGATTACAATGATTTGCACTCATCAATGAGCAGCTATTTAGACTAGTGTTCTAGTGCAACATTGGCTATTTAGAGTAGAGTTCATTCTACATTCTATGATTTTGAATAGATATGTGAAGTCTGCTATTAATTTTCAAAGAACTTGTGGAGTAATGTTGGGGATACAACACAAGCTACCCTCAGAATGGATGTATAAACAGAAGTAGTTAATAAAACTTTGAAAATGTAAGAGGACTTGGGATTTCATGATTTCATGCCACATATTAAAGTTACATTCCATGCACTTTTACATTTAGGACTCTAGAGGGGCAAATGCTAAGGGCACAAACACTAAAATCTCAATTCCTTCTGCTGGTCCAGCCCAGACAAAATACATAAATTACTGAAAAGAGAGAAGAATAAGATAAAACAAAGATTATATGCAGCAATGAGGAGGAAATTGCAGCTGACAAACAATAGTTATGGACCCTTTGCAATAATGTAAGATCAACACTATTGCTTTTAGGATTTTAAAATGGTCTTTATGCATTTTAAGGCGGGAAAAGTTTTCAAAAAAAAAATCCGGAAATTAGCTCCACTGCTTATGTAATACCTATACTTTTTTCTGTTCTAAAGTTGGCTGATAGACAATCAATTATGCAACTTCCAAAGATCAGAAGTTATTGAGGATACCTAGGACTGGATTGTAAACATGTAAGAATTTAAGCAATGTAGATTATGCTGAGATTCTCAAGAAGATAAATGTAAGATGCATTTCGATTTGAAAAATTCAAGTGAGCATGTGTAAAATAAAATGTGCACCCTGTTGGACAGAGATTATGGTACTACAAGGATAAAAGAATGAAATCAAGCCAGTAACCTTTTTATATTCTTACTGAAAATTTTACTTCACAAACAACTACCTAAAAGCTAAAAAAGAAACAAAGGACTGTACTCAGAACAGGCCATAGTGGAAACACAGATTAAGGAAATGTGCATCACCACACCACCTAAAAGGGAAAACTAGCATACAAGTGATACAATGTTACAAGACGTCTTACTATTGCTATTTGGCAAGGTGTTTGAATAATCAAGAACTGTATTACTCCGTATTATAAAAGGTCACAGAGGTCAAGCTCTCAAAGTAACAATTTCTTCAGAACTTTTACCCTAACACTGTAAAGACTAACTTCATTTCAAATCATTGCTCAAGAGCATAAATACATGGAAAATCAGCAAAGCAGCTAGAAGTATTGCTCATATCAGTTCTACAAATCATCTTGCTGCTTCTTTCATGTGTCCACTCCCTAACCCTCCTCTCCATACTTGCAATTGTAGAATTTTAAATTTATGAACTCAAAAAGAAAGCAAGAGAGCTATATATGTACTTTAAGAAGAAACATAAACTCTATTGCATACATACAAACAAAACTAAATTCTGATTGCCAACTTATCAATGAACTAGATGTTGAGATCAAAAGCTAATAATAAGTCTCCGACAAGGATCGATCTGATACACAATAAAACTTCGCATATTGAATCAAACAGATAAAAAATTGCCCATAAATCCTACCACTGCCATACAACTACAAATATCGATATGATACACTGCTATGAGATTTCGAAATTGTCAGGAATTCATTAGTTGTCAGTTGAGTTATTGGCAATTTTCCCGGTGCCAACAAAGAAAAATAAGCTAAAAAGTGATGAAATTTAGAAGATAGAGAAGCTGAGAAAAAGTACCGATAGAAGGTCGTTCATGGTGAGGAAGAATGAGAGAGATCTCCTTCAGCTTTGAGGCAGCTAGCGCTATCACTAGGGCTCTTTGAGCTTTAGGGGTTTGGGATTTTACAGATCGAGAGAGAGAAGAGAATGTGGTTTTCCTGTTGGAACTACAGGGGAGAGAGAGAGAGAGAGAGAGAGATATTCCACCGGAAGAGTGTGATACAGGTGACAGACAGGGTCTCTCCTTTTCAATTTCTTTATTTCAAACGTTTTTCCTTCATTAGCTCCGTAATTTTGTTCTGCTCTTAACTGTTCCTACTTCCTAAGTCCTAATGCCCTATTCAAAACATTCTACTCCTTATTTTGTTTTCATAATCACCTAGTAAATATTAAAAAGTTAAAAAGTTAATTTAAAAAGAAATGAGTTACGGTTGACTTGGTAACGATAATGTTTAAGTTCGATTTCTTATAGAACTGAACTGTTGTTCTTGGTTTGAGCAAGGTAAAGGCATCTTCATAGTGGAGTTTTTTTCCCTGTTTTTATGAGCCCAACATCCAGTTTATCATTTACTATCTCACTCGATCACAAAAATTATCAGTTTTGTGTGGACTAACCTTAATTATTCTATCTTTTCAAAAACCTTTTTTTTTTTAGTTCATCTTTTCAAAAACCTTAATCATTCTATATTTGAATTATTTCTTTATTTATTTGAATTATAAATTTATAATTGTAATGAAAATTAATTTAAATAAACATAACTATATTTAATTAAAATCATAACTACAAGTATTTAAATTAATTTTCGTTGTTGCTATATTTATTTTAAATTTTAATTGTAATTAAATTATTACTTAAAATTTAATTCTAAAAAATATATTACATATTTGAATTTTGTGAAAAATTTAAAACAAAAATAATAAAACAATAGAAAAAAAAAACTTAAAAAAAAAAAAAAACCTAAACTGTCACGGAAAAAAGAAAGAAAAAACATTTTTAAAAAATAAATAAATAAACAAGGAGTCTACACGCGACTGCTTGGGTGAGCAGTGAGACGCACTTGCGTGTCTCACTGCCCCCTTTAAAAAAATTTAAAAAAAAAATACAAAGGTTTTGTTTTTGCAAGAGAACAAACCCACAAAAAAAACCATATCCTACTTTAGTTAAAAATCAACACACAAATTTTTTTACTATTTTAAAAATGAAGAAAAAACTTATAATGTAGATGCTCTAACTTAGGCTTATTTACCTCTTTGATCATTTGTAACTAGAGTTACAAGGTGAAATTTACCTGGCATATACTCTCAGATAATGACTGTGAATTTGTCATGTCACTCAAAGAAAATTAAAAAAGAATGTAGCATTACTATTTTTAACAGAATATTTTTTTTTTTCCATAATTTCACCCCGTTCATCAATAATAAAACGTTTTTTTTGTTCATTAATGGGCCGACATACCCTAACTAGACTTATCAATTTATTAAGATTGTGCAATTGAGCCACTAAATTGACAAATTATTGTGTGGAGCATGGTTAACCGGTCGTCGTTTATTTAAGTAAAAAAAAATGGTTACCGGTACATCTTAACGGAACCCGTATTTTATGTGTTTATTACCAAATGAAACTATTTCACATATTATTTTTATATTATCAAACAAAACTGTAATTGAATTGAAATGAAACTGTAGTTGTGTTGAAATGAAACTACAGTGTATATAAAATGAAACTGAATAACAGCTTTCACATATTTGAGTGTATATTGTCCAATGAAACTGTAGTTATATCGAAATGATATTGTATTTGTGTTGTAATGAAATTGAATAACAATTTTACATATTTGAGTGTATAATGTCAAATGAAACTGTAGTTATATTGAAATGAAACTGTAGTTTTGCTAAAATTAAACTACAATGTATATAAAATGTAACTGAATAACAGTTTCACATATTTGAGTGCATATTGTCCAATGAAACCTTGTAGTTATATCGAAATGATACTGTAGTTGTGTTGTAATTAAACTACAGTGTATATTAAATCAAACCGAATACAGTTTCACATATTTGAGTGTATAATGTCGAATGAAACTGTAGTTATATCGAAATGAAACTGTAGTGGTGTTGAAATGAAATTGCAGCGTATATAAAAAGAAACTGAATATGTTATACAATATGAGCTATTTTACGTGGAATGACCCGAAACGGCGCGGAATGGGTGTTGTTTCTTTTCATTAAAAGAACGACACTATTTTGGACTATGGTCCACAGAAAATTTGCGATGGTTCACATAGTTGTGTGGACCATGAATGCAATATACATTTTTAATATACTAAAAGTACATTATTTGTGTATTGAATGTACATTATTTGATAATATATGAAATATCATGTACTTTCAAATAATATACTTTTTTTTTTTTTTGAGAATAAGGGAGGAGTACATCCATGATCAGTAACTGATCCTCACACTATGGGAGGTACCTAGGAGACCAAGCTCGTCCTCGCGAAGGAGTCTCTCTATACCTCTGGGCACCTCATCTACCCATATGAAGCTCTCTTCCTGCCTGCAAGCACCTTTTGCCATAGCATCTGCTACTTTGTTTTGCTCTCTCGGGATATGTTTGAACATGATTTCCCAATTCTGGCTTTTCCAGGCTCTGCATTTGGCGAGCTGTCGTAGGCTCCCAAATTAAACCTTAAAAACGTAGTAGTGAGAGTAAGGATCGTTCCCACGAGGAGTAACTAGTTTGATTTATGAGTTCTAATTAAAGAGGGGGGTTTGGTATGAAATTAACATTCAAAATAAGTAAATAAATAAATAAATAAGAATAGAAAAGATGATAATCAAGCCAAAGTTTACGAAAGAAATCAATTGAACTTTTAATACTTGGTCTAAGAAAACATTCACCACTGGATTTAAGTAACTGATCATAGATTCACGGTTAACTCATACCAATTGAACATTCGTTGTGGGATTAATTCCCGATTTTCCTTAGTTAGGTAATCAAACACAAGCGGTATCAACTACCCCTAACTATCAAATAACACAAGACAAGCACTTATATTTAATTTGATAGCAGCATTAAAATAAGAAAATCAACAAAACTAAATAACATAAACACATGCGGTTATGTTTAATTTAGATTAATATTCTTCCTATAATTAAATTAACACTAAGCCGCGATAAAATTAATCATAGTTGCTACACAGATTAGAAAACAAATTAAACGAACCGTTAACTAATCTAGCAATAAACTATTCAAGAAATTAAACTAGTAGGCCTCCTAGCAATTAACTGGAAGAGTCATATAAAATAAAACAAATGAAAGCACAGGAGAATATCAATTACTCAAATGTATATGAATTCAACATTAAGAACAAGTTCAATCTCACAGTACAGAATGATCCAGGGTTCATGTAATCTTTTGACCAAGTTTTAGAGAATTAGCCTCGCAGGGCCATGAACCAGAAAATTTTAACAGAAAAATAAAAACTTGTAAACTGGAGAAACTATCAAATTATGCACCGCTAGTCTCATTTTTCAAACAACAGGAACTCACCCCTATTTATACACTTCTAATCCCAACCAAAACTCTTAAATTGAGGAAAATAATTAATCTAAAAATTAATATGAACCTCTCAAAAATAGACCAAATGGTAGAAATTATCTTTGCCGTTCGTTCCCTGCTGACCGGCGAAATCTTCAAATTTTGCCGTCGACATTTGTGCTGCAGTTGCCGAAGAAGTCTTCCGCTGCGGTTTCGTACGTACGTTGAGCTGCTGCGCAAGAAACATTTGAATTCCTTTTAATTTCTTTTGTTTAGTTTATTTAGTAATTAGGTTATATAGTTTGGGTCAATTTTATTAAACAAATAAAAATGGGCTAATTAAAGGATGACAACTAAAATGTAACTCTTGGGCCTAAAATTAAAACTAAATTCTATACCTTAATCATGCCCAATAATTATTATAAAATATTTATTATAACTAATCAACTATTTATTTTAAAAATGTTAAAATAAAGTAAAATGGCAATTAATAAATATAAATATACTAAAAAAACCTACTTAAATTAAAGTGCAAAAATATTCTTGTCAGCATTGTTCTATAATGTTGCCGGCGGGCCCCTCATAATCATCCGTTCCATTAATGAGGTTAATTGCCTTGACGCAATCAGACTCAAACTCTACTTTTCGATAGCCCAGTTCCCATGCTTTCCTTAATGCCGTGTGAATACCCCAGATTTCCGCTTCTAGAGGGTTACACGTCCCAATTCTTTTGGAGAACGCACCTAGGAATTCAGCTTCAGTGTTTCGGAAGACACCTCCGCTTGTTGCATGCTTGTTTTTATCTACGTGTCCGTCAGTGTTGGCCTTGATCCAGTCTGTATCCGGGGGTTTCCATGGTTGGCTCCTCCTTTGGTCCCTCATTCGCCTACCGTTAGGGCCTGCATTCCTTTCCAAGATTGCTTCAGTTTCTTTAAATCGATTGTGTAGCCAATCGACTTTTTCCCCGACGGTCTTCTCTTCTCCTTTGAAAATGAAGTTGTTTCGCCACTTCCAAATCCACCATGCTGTCATCGCGAATCTGGCACTCCTCCGCTTCCTACTCTGATTTCCTTTTGTACCTGCTAAGTTTGAAGTCAACCAGTCATTAAAGCTTAAGTTTTGGTTCATACCTGAGTCAACAACAATGTTGGTATTCTTCCAGATAGCGTCTGCTGCCGGGCAACGTCTTATGGTGTGTTCGACGTCTTCCCTTTCTGCGCCACAAATGGTGCATCGTTCATCCGGGGTGAAGCCTCGCTTTTTCCTCTCACTGTTGCACATAATCCGACCATGCTTGGTCAGCCATAGGAAAGTTCGAATTCTGTTAGGAACCCGGAGCTTCCAGATATCCTTCCACGTCTCGCAGTCCACTTCCTGAGTCCTTTGCATCGTCATATTATATGCTGATCTGGTGGAGAAGCGGTTGTCGTCTGCATGCCCCCAACCCAAAGTATCTTTCTTATCTTCCTCGTTCAGTAGGATTTTTGCAGTCAGCTCATTTCGTTTTTCAGGGTGGAGCCCAATATCTATACTGCTCCAGTTCCACATACCCCTTCCTGTCCAGAAATCAGCTACTTTCTTGAATTCGTCATTTCTATTGAGTGGTCCTATCAACCATTTCCGAAGGGGTTCGTTGCCCACCCAGCAATCCATCCAAAACGAAGTGTCCCTGCCGTTTCTTACTACTTTTTTTGTTCCACTTTCTAGGAGCGGTGCCGCCGCACAGATTCCTTTCCAAACGTTGGAATCATTTCTCTTTCTTTTGATGTTTGCAATGGTGACTCCGGTTTTCATATATTTGCTGGTCAGGACTTTTGCCCAAGTTTTATTCCCTTCTTTCATCATGCGCCATCCAAGCTTAGTGAGGAGTGTTGTGTTCATGTTGCGCATGGATTTGATTCCTAGACCACCTTCTTCTTTAGAAGAAGTTACTGTGTACCAATTAACTAGGCTTGTCCTGCGTTTCGTGCCATCTCCTCCCCAAATGAAGTTTCTTGTGCTTTTATCAATAGCATCACAAACTCCTTTTGGAATTAGCATGGTCTGCATGGCGTAGGAGGGTATGGTGTTGATCACTGACTGGGTAAGTACCTGTCTCCCTGCCAAGCTTAAAAATCTTGTCTCCCACCCTTCTAATCTGCCCTGAACACGATCCATGATGCTTTTGCAATGATCTTTAGTGATTCTCCCGTGTAGCGATGGAACCCCAAGGTATCGTCCAAGGTCCAGCGTCCTCGGGATGCCTGCTAAGTTTGCCAAAGTGTCTCCTTTTTCCCTACATACGTTATTAGAGAAAAAGATATTAGACTTCATCTTATTAATGTTTTGCCCGGAATACTTACAGAAGGTGTCAAGACAGTCCATGATCGTGCGGATTTGAGTATCTTCTGCTTCTGCGAAGAGAACCATATCGTCCGCGAAGAAAAGGTGGGAAATGCTCGGGCCATTCTTGGACGCCTTGATTCCTTTCCATCGGCCTTGCGAGACTGCTTTGGAAATAATATGCCCAAGGCGTTCAATGCATAGAACAAAAAGATATGGGGAAATGGGGTCTCCTTGTCTGATTCCTCTCTCCGGTTTGAACCTATCAAGTTTTTGCCCTTCCCAGAGAATAGACATTCCAGCAGTTTCAACGCAATGCATGATATTTCTAACCCAATTCTCATTCAGACCCGTTTCCTGGAGGGTGTCGCGAATAAACTTCCAATCCAGCCTATCATATGCTTTTTCTAGGTCAATTTTCAAAACCATGTAACCGGTTCTGCTCCTGTCTGTTCGAATGGTATGTAGGATTTCCTGGTAAATCACTATATTATCAGTGATTTGTCTTTCCGCCACAAAGCTACTCTGGTTGGGACAGACCAGCTCCGGCATTATGCATTTGAGTCTATTGGTCATTACTTTTGTCACCAACTTGTAGGCTACATTGCACAAGCTTATAGGCCGTAATTGCGAGACCCTTTCCGGGTGTTGCACCTTGGGGATGAGTACGATGTTAGTTTCATTAAGACCATTCGGGAGATTGCCCTCTGCAAAGAATCTTTCTATCGTTTTGTACATGCAATCTCCCACGATGTTCCAGGACTTTTGATAGAACATGGCATGGAATCCATCCGGACCCGGGGCTTTAAGCGGGGCCATCTCGTTAAGGGCTTTCTTAACCTCCTCTTTAGTAATCTCCCTGTTCATAAAATTCCATTTGCCTTCATCAATTCTAGGGAAAAGTCCAGTTAGCTCAACTGTATTTTCTACCCCATTGTCTTTTGTATACAACTTCCTAAAGTAATCATGAACCAATCTCTCGATTTGCATTCTATCATGGATCCATTCCTCGTTATTGTCTTTGATGCTATTAATTTTTCCTCTCATGCGGCGCACCATAGTTGCGGCGTGGTAGAATTTGGTGTTCCGGTCACCCGATTGGATCCATTCTTCTTTGGATTTCTGGAACCACTTAAGCTCTTCTTGGTGTAGGACTTCATCGAGGCTCATTCTTAGTTTCTTTTCCAGTTTAATAAGGCCATTGTGCTGATGGTTACCCATCTGCTTTTGGATACCTCCAATTCTCATTATCAATCTTTGTTTTCTTCTTTCAATGTTACCAAACTCATCCTTACTCCAGGCCATGCAGCGTGACTGCATGTTCGAAATATTATCCGTGATAGTTCTGTTCGCCTCCCAGCTTCGTTCGATCATTCCCTGAAAGTCCGGATGTGTGCTCCAGGCGGCTTGAAACTGGAAGTTGAAATTCCTAGGAGGCTCATCCCCGTTCCCAATCTCAATAAGAATGGGAGAGTGGTCTGAGCAAATCCTCGCCAAATGGGTAACTTTCGTTCCTGGAAAGCGGGTAATCCAAGCCGTGTTGCAGAGCGCTCGATCGAGTCTAGCTCCAGTGAACGTCGAGCTCTCCCTACCTCTCGTCCATGTGTACCTGGCACCAGAGAATCCAATATCAATTAATCCCTCTTTGAAAATCCATTGTCTCATACCTGTGCATCTGTGGTCATGGAAGTTGTCCGGGTTGCTCACGTCTTCCATGCACGTCACCGCGTTGTAGTCTCCAACCGTAATCCATTCCTCATTGAGCGAAAAGTGATCAGTCGATAGGTTATCCCAAAGGTTGTTTCTAAACATGTGAGACGGGCTTCCATATATGAAGGACACATATCCCATATTAACAGATCCCTCACTGACTTTTGTTAAGATGAATTGCGGGTTAGTGGCGACAACTTCCACCGAGATGTTATTTCGCTAAAGGAGCCAGATACCCCCGCTAAAACCCACCGCTTCAACTCTCACCCAATTTTCGAAGCCAAAACTCTTGCATGCCTTGTCAGCGACATACCCTGAGATCCTTGGCTCCATCAGACCAACCAAGTCAGCCCTGACCTTATTGGTTAACAGAAGGAGAGCTCGTCTAAAACTCCTAGACGCAGCTCCCTGACAATTCCAGCTAATGATCTTCATAAGGGAACAAAGAAAAAGACGCAAAAACGAGAGGACACTCTGAACCAAGAAACAAATCACAACACCTCATCGCAACCAGTCTGAGTCTGGTCCTGGTTATAATCCACATCCCTCATAGGATCATCCAATTCCGTTAGAGGGTCCGTTTTCTCCATGTCCGGCGGATCCTGGTGATGGTCCTCTGTGACATCTTGTGAGTAGACTGTTTCTGTCAAGGGCCCCTCTTCAGTTATCATAGTCCTCTCCACCCTATTCCCATTATCATAGCCTCTGACCATTGTATGGCTGTCGGATTCTGCTGCTTGATTAGTTTGTTTTTTGTTCCTCATCGTGCTCTTACTTCCTTCCCCTGAATTATCCGCAGTCTTCCTACCTGTGTTACTGTTCTTTTTTTGTGTTGACTTATCATTAAGAATTTGAGCTTCCGTGATTTGAACTTGAGGTCTTCTCCCTTTTCCAGATAGTATTGCTCCTGTTGGTCCAGCCGGCCTGTCTTCCATATTAAATTCCTCTTGGGCCTCCTCTTCCGATTCCTCTTCCAAGTTTTCCAAAGCGCCAAATCTTGAGTTATCCCATATTTTGAAACCTTCCTTATTGAACTTCTTGTTATTGCTTCCCTGATTCCCTCCATGCTTACCTTTTGAGTTATTCGTTCTCCCCCCCGTAATTTTCTCGTTATTCCTTCCAGTTTCCCCTCTGTTTTGGTAGGATCCTGATTTTCTTTGCGCTATCATCCAACTGCCATATTTATCCCCCAACGGCCGTTCACCGCCTGATTTTCCGCTCTCTCAGACCCAGCTTTCCATGTAGGTCCTTTGTTGGTCTCCGTCGTGGGCCTATCACCCGCCTCCGGCGTTCCGCCACCTTGTGCCGGCGTCTGCTCCGGTGTCTGCTCCTCTGTTGTAATTTCTGTCAGTTTGCATCCTTCTCGTCGATGTCCCACCATTCCACATTTAAAACACACTAGATGTAGCCCTTCATATTCAATGGTTCGCATTTTGTTTCTCAGCGTAAACCTTGCAAGGAGCGGTTTTGTTATATCAACTTCGACGCAGACTCTGGCGAACAGACCTCGGGATGCCATACTCGTTGCACGATCAACCTTCATAGCCTTCCCGATCTTGTCGCCAACTCTCATTAAAAACTCGTAATCATAGTACTCTATAGGCAGACACGGGAATCTTACCCACACTAGGAGTCTCTGAGTTTGATCTCGCATGGGATCGAAGTCTGGTTCCCAGTCCTTTACTGCAAGGCAATGATCCAACACCGTCCATGGTCCTTCAAGTCTAGCATGCTCGTAGTCAGCGACAGAGGCAAAACGTGCCAAGAAATACCCATTCTGTATTGCTATGAGGTCCATCCCGGATTTGGGGTTCCATATTGTTCTTAATCTCCTAAGGAGATAATTGTACCCGACAGTTTTTCCCAAAACTTTGATTATCAATGTGTTATCCCAGCGTTTTCTCATTCGTTTCTTTTCTTCCTTTGTAAGTTTAATCACCGGGCATTCCGGATCATCGTCTTCTTGTTCGCCAGCTTCGTCGTTTGAAACGTCCTCGGTGAATTCTTCTCGATCTTTCAATCCAGTCAGCGCTCTTTTGAAGGATATTGCCGGATTCTGCATAGGTTGGCTAGGTTGGCTGTTCTGTGTTACGCCCGGATCCCCCATGGCTGTTGTCACCATTTCCTGACTCTGAGTTTCCATCTCCATGGGGTCATCTCTTTCAGAGAATCCTCTCTTCGTCTTCTTATTGCTGCGTCTGAGGAGGTCGGCCTCCTCCGTCGATATCCCGGCCGGTTGCTGGTTCTCTGTAGAGCTAGAGAGCATTTTTAAGAAAGGTAATATACTTTATGTATATAAATAATGTACTTTTAATATATTAAAAATGTACTTTTTATTTATGATTCATACAAATATGTGCACCATTGTTCATGGAATAATGATTGCAGTAAATCCACGCTCCCTTTTGAAATGTTCAAAAAAAATTATAAATATTTGTTTTCTTTACCACGGGTAGTATCTAGCTAGTCAAATTGCTTATTTGACATATTATATTGTAGAGTTTGTAATGCTGACACTTGCATAGTTGCATGGATAAGATGTACAAATCATGAATTATCTTCCATTTGGAAAGTAGGAAAATAACTTCTGAAAAATGAATTATTTTCCAGAAAATATTTTCCTTTATAGTGTTTGGTTGCATTCTAGAAAATTATTTGATGTGTTTGGATCATTTTTCTGAAAAATGAGTATAATTGTATAATTAAACATTTTAATGTTATTTATTAAATAATATTAAAACCCCAACTCATTCGGCTACCCGATTTTCCTCTGGCAAAATTTAGCGATTTTCTTCCCCGACTATTTTCGATCGATTTTCCAGTATCGGTGCTTTTAATCCCATCCATATGCTCCAGCGACTGACTTCATCTCATTGAGATGCTCATAGAGGTGGGTGACCCACCTCTGGAACCTCCCAAACCGGCGATAGATATTGTCGTGAAATGCCTTGAAGACTTGCGTCACTTGGGTTTCTCTGCTCCTATGCTGACGATTACAAGAATGGAGATTGGCGATGGTCTCCCTGAGTTCCGACAATTTCCTGTTGCGACCCATAGCGTCAATAATCAATCTGGACAACTCCCAGGCGTTAATCAATCCCAGGCTTCTTCGTCACAGTTTCTTTCCTCGTCACAATTTCTTCCAGCGGCGACGCGAACTTAGGAGGAATCGCAGCAGAGACCTCCACCGTCGGTCGCCAGTGGTTCAAACGGTGATGCTGCGACCTTTGTTGGGGCGGTTGGTTATGTGGGAAATAGAATGTAGCGTCTCTGGTGGTAGTCTAGAGCATATCCGGTGGTGGTCTGGTGGAGCGAGGCGGAGAAGGCTAGAAACATAATGGAAAATGACTTCCCAAAAAAAAAGGGAAGTCATTTTCTGAAAATTAGGGTGTATTTTCAATTGAGTTCTCTTTATTTTTTTCATTAGCCAAACACTGGAAACCTGAAAAGTGGTTTCTGAAATCATTTTTGGGGTTTCCAAGCGGACCCTAAATCTGAAATACGCAAAACACCTAATTTATAAATTACTTCACGTTTATAGAATCGAAGAGTTAGAGAGAAATTTTTTAAAAGCACACATTGTATTTAACCTAATTTAATGAAACCTCAATAAAACATACCCAATTCTCTTTTTTTTGTTTTTGTTTTTTTTTTAATACAATCACTATGTGTGTTTGTGGTAAACTTGCTATCAGGGGGCAGAGCTACAATGGGGGCAATGAGGGAAACTGTCCCCTCCCCCCACCCCACCACATATATAGACCTTGTTAATATATATGTATATATACTTAAATAGAACATGGTTTAGAGTATAATTACAAGAAAAAAGATAAATATAAATAAAATATGAGTTAGACTAATTTGTAAGTTATGTGTTTCACTCTAGGACTAGGAAAGGTTAGGGGTTTGAATCCTATTGCTTCAACAATGTTTCTTTATAGTTTTTTAAATATTAATAGTGAGATTTACACATATAATGTGTTTTCTATTCGAATTATTTTATCAAATTAATTATATTTCATATTCTGTTATGAATATTTTATAAATTTTTTATGCGTTTTATTTTTCGCCCATATCCAACAATATTTATGGCTATACTTCTTAAGTGTTTCATTTTTTTTTTCAAATTATTTCTTTTGTTTTAATATTTCGCCCCACTGGAAAAAATTTCTGAATCCGCCCATACTTGCTACGTGGTGGAAGTACAAATCTATATTTGGGGAAATAAATTTAAAAAGTTGAAGCAGTAGCAAATTATGTTGCAAAAATTTCTTCCTGAAATGTGAACAATACTTGAAATCTATACTATATATAAAAACATTATCCTCCTCCCAATTTTTCCCGCCCAAAGTCAGGGACATTTTAGTAAAATCATTGATTTTATTAATTATCAATATATATATATATATATATATATATATATATATATAAATTCATAAAAATTAGCCATTTATATGTATTAATTATAATTGGTTATTATGATAATTAGTTATCTAAATCAGCCATGTATTAATTATAATTGTATGCTAAGAATTAAAATAAATTACACTTTCCTTTAGAAATTAAAATTAATTATACTTTCCTTTTGAAAATTTAAATAAATTTATAACACTCACATTTTCTACTAATAAATACAATGGATTGGTGACTTGAAAATCACAATTGATACTAGCTAATCCATTATATTGTTTCGATGTGTTTCGATAGATATGCTTTTATAAATTTATTCTGTTGATTTAGTTTCGGATCCATTGGGGAGTGGAAGATCTTAAGCCAAGGTACGATTAATACGTTTTATTTTGTTGATGAAGGAATTATTTTAACTTTATATTGTTGTTGATGAAAGTGCTCATGGGATTTTTTAGCCGAGGTACGATTAATACGTTTTATTTTGTTGATGAAGGAATTATTTTAACTTTATATTGTTGTTGATGAAAGTGCTCATGGGATTTTTTACGAATTGATTTTAACATTAGGTATAATTTTATATAGCTGCTTTATTTGTTGCATAGCTTTTTGTTTTGGTTGACTTTAATTCTTTTTTCTTTAGCACTTACACAAGCATTCAATTGTCTCTGTTTTAATATCAAGTTACAACAAATCTTCTCCTTGACAATCATTCATGAAAATGCTACAGTGTTATTGTTAGTTCACACTTTAGTTGTAAATTGGTTGTAGGTTTTTCTCAATTCGCACACGGTTAAAAATGGGTAATTATTTTTTAAACTGTTGCAATGTAATTTATCCCTAAACACGACAAAAGTGAGAATGATATTCACAACCTGAGGATGGTTTGAAGGCATACAGTAATGATGTTGTAATTCATAGTTTAATGTATATACAGAATTTTTATTTTCTTCTTACAATATTTATTTGCTTTTTTTTAGATGTACTGAAAAGTATTTTTACAATATTATTTTCATGAATTTGTGATTAGCTTCTATTTTCTCAATCCTCAACTTCAATTTTTCTAAGAAATATGATCCTTTTAAAAGTGTAAATTTTACTTTCAACCTTTAATTAATTATTGTGGCATGATTACTTTTAGTCAATAGTTGTACTTTAAAAAAAAGTCACATGCCTAACATCCATAATTTTTATTTTTGTCACAATAGTCACATGCCTAACATCCATAATTTTTATTTTTGTCACAATAATTCAACTATAAGAGTTTATGATTTTTATTTTTGTCACAATAATTCAACTATAAGAGTTTATGAGATAATGAAAGAAATTACATGTTAGGACAAGATACTTGAATGAAAAATATTACATGGTTTTTTTGTGCGTGATAATATTATGATTAGGCAATCTCTTCATTGTCCAAACTATATCCGGTTGGTTTGTAGCCTCAATTTAAAATCTATTCTTATTAAGATAACAACAACAACAACAATAACAATAATAATTATAATAATATAATACTCTGAATAATAATAATAATCCAAAATTCTTAATATAATTTCCTAAAATAATTTTCATAATATTAATAATTAATATAATAATAATAATAATAATAATAATAATAATAATAATCCAAAACTCTTAATAAAAGTTCCTAATTAAATTTTCTTATTAAATTCATTTATAACATTAATTACAAATATAAAATTAGAAAAATTAGCATAATTGATACTCCGTACTAGCTAGTCCTAATATAATTTTTCTATCATATTTTAATTAATTGATATTTTTCCTAATATATCTTTCCTAAAAAGCTTTCTCCCTTTTTCCTATAATACTGATCCATATGTTAATCTGTTTATTATGGTAATCTATATATAGGTAATAACCATATAGTATTTACCATTTAAATAATCCGTGGTAATTACCAATCGTATTTAACATATAAATAAATTTATTATGGTAATTAAACATAGAGAATACCTTCTTACGACGATTTTATTTATTTTTCTTTAAATAATATCAATTATCCGTGCACTTCCTTTGACTACTATACTTTTAATAAAATCTTAAAAATTATAACAATTAAAGAATTAATACTTTCCGTAATATAAATTTTATCTAATAAATTAAGGAAATTGGTAATACACATATTACATCCCTAATTAAAGGAGATTAAAAAAATTATGATAATTATTCCAATTCACGTATTATTATGCTTGTGAATTACGTCCATATAATTATGCAAATTATTACACATATAAAAATATGCCAATGGTTATTTTTTAATACAATTTTAATAATTATGATAATTAAGAATTAATTCACACATTATACTTTTATTAATCTATTTTTTTTATATTTGACGTAATATGGATTTTATCTAATGAATTAAGGAAATATATCGTACACATATTACGGACATAATTAAAGGAAATTAAACATACAAATATTACGGACATAATTACAGGAATTAAAATTAAACATACACATATTACGTTCATAATTAAACGAACATCATAATTAGCAGAATATTAATTAAGAATAATGTATACTCCTTAATTAGCATATAGTAATCATAATAAAATGACCTCATTTTTATTGGAATTAATGATAAATTTTTAAACATCATTATCTTACTCTAAGAACTCTAACTATAACACCTACATTAAAAGAAAAAAAAAACAATTTAATTACACAAATAAAACCCTAAGGATAAAGATAAAGTATACCCTAAAGAGCCAAATTAAGTTTGACATGTTTCGGTAGAATTATAGCTCTTAATACAATAGATACAATATATTATACAGCCCAACTGTTAGACAAAAATACACACCAAATAAAACATGCTCATAAATCAAACATAACATTCATGAAATAAGGTTAATCTATACCCTTAAAAGAAAGCATAGCTAATCTATACATACATGCTTTACAAATATCTTATACTCAATGAAGTACTAAAGTTCTGGATAATTCAAAACAGTTATGTTATGTTTTCTTTTTATACAAAGATGACAAAATTGTTATATATCCACATAGAAAATATATCATTTGTACAAATAATTTTTATAACTGAGTTGCTAGACAACGAGATAATTAGCCTAATTAATACAAATCATAAACATTGATATATAAAATGTCTAATGTTTCAGCACTGGATGCATATATATTTATACACGTTGGCTATTAATTGGACAATTATTTGCTCAAATTCAACCAATGATAACATCAGAAAACATAATCGATCAAACTCAATTCTTCAATTGCACTATATAATATTCGACGTTATAATTTACATAATTGTATATCAATCTAAATATTCTTAACATATTATAGTAAATATATTCCGTGCAATGCATGGGCGAAAATACTAGTATTAACTAAAAGAAGTCGTTTCAAAAAAAAAAAAACTAAAAGAAGTCCAATAATTAAACTGTACAACTTTTTTAGAAAGTTTCTAAACCAAAAAAAAATGTTAGAATTTGTAAGACATTGCTGGATATTAGCTAAGCACAGGGCCAATCATGCATCTAACAACTTTATGTTGTGTTGTATGCGCCACACTACATATATTATTATTATTATTAGTATTATTATATAGATATATTATAACCATTTCCGGTGGAGGTTTGTTGGATAACAGTTTGCTTGTCCTCAAATATGTGTTGCCAATTTTATGTACTTATTTTTTTAAAATATTATTTTATTAAATAAATATTTGATAGGATGATCCTGCGTATAAGTCAATACATTTTCACTGATAAATCGCATTTTAAAATTGAGTTTTTTAGGACGTAAACTTACAATTTTAGAATGCGTGTTAGGTATATATCGTTTGTGTAATAGTCCACAAACATACAAGATATGTAAACTAGATTAGAAAAACTATGTACGACAGACTCGCCTGAGAGAGTGTTGACAATAATCAAATTTGTAACCTTTCATATTTCATTAATTTTGACTTAACATTTTTAATAAAGCTGCAATTATAGCTGCAAACGAGTCAAGTTGTGATGGTGAACTCTCGTCCACTAAGATTGGTAATTGATTTCCTCAAAGTTGGATGGTAGGTTCTCTAATTGTACATTGAAAGACCCTTGAGCGAACTATTTAGGGTGTGTTTGGAAACTCAGAAATAATTTTTGGGAAAATCATTTTCCTCTTTTGCCAAACACTGAAAATCTGGAAAATGATTTCTGGTCTTTAAGTTGGGGGTGTTACACATAGACTACTTGGGTACTGGCTATTTTGTCTCATTCTCATGATGCCAAGTCCCAAACTTGTTTTGTTTTGTTTTGTTTTACCCTCATTGTTCTATAGGAGGACAATAAAGCAACAAATGATAAATAGGTATGTTAAGGAATTTTTGACAGAGCATATATGTTAGGCGTTAGTCGGTTTGGCCGAGTTCAGCCCCTACTCGATTCGAAACGTGGCAATGTGGCTTACCATGGAGGGACGTGGTTAAATAGTTAATGTTCATCTACTTATTAACAATTGATTTAAGTAAGATATGACAACCAGATAGCCAAAAAACTGCGTAGTTAAGCGTGTTTGACTTACCCAAATGATGGGTGATCCTTGGGAAGTAAGCATAGTGCAGCGTTGAGATCCATCAATATATAACATCGAAATTCAATGCACGTGAGCTCTAGAAGAGTCACGAGATTATTATATAAAATGTTTACTCTAGTGACAATCTTGAAGATTATACCATATTCATTTTCTACACTTATCTCGGTGTTGGTCCCAAGGGGATGGGGTACAAGTCTAGACGGGGGGGTGAATAGACTTGTATAAGATTTTGCAAATCTTTTTCGACCTCTCGTGTGTATTGGACTTAGGATGTTTAGGTCCGATACCTCACAAGATGAAGACAAAGTTTTATGCGCAGCGGAAAAGTTATCCCCTTTTTAATTAGCACGAGTTTTAGTTAGTTCGAGAGATGTGATTATATGCAGTGCAGATCGAGAGATAGTTAGCGAGAAATAAAGGCAGAAAGTAAATGCGAGAGATTTTTATGTGGTTCGGCCAACCCGCCTACGTCCACTCTTCTTCTAGAAACTCCCTAGAAGGATTGCACTAAAACTTCCCTGTTTAGTACAATATCGAGCGCTTGAGCTTTGATCACGAAGCCCGCCTCAAGCCTCAGGTTTTTCGCCCCGCTTCTTGTTACTCCACCTCTCGAGCACTTGAGCTTTGATCACCAAGCCCGCCTCAAGCCTCAGGATCTTCACAAGACAGCTCCCAGGTTACTCCGCCTCTTCTTGCCTTCTCCAAAGCAAGGTTGTTCCGGTTGTCACAGGTTGTGTGTAACAATCTCCAATCTGACCAAAAGCTTTCGTTGAATGATCTTCCTTGTAGAGCAACTTTGGTCACCTTCTAGATTTGTTGTAGTTAAAGCTTTGTAACTCTCTCAAACACTAAAATGTGTTTTCTCGCAGTTGTGAATATCAAGGATGATATTCCAAATTAAGCACTTGCACTTTGAACGTTTGAATTAGACACCTCTTATGATAGCTTAAAATTCTCGAACCTCTTTTCTGACTTGTGTCTTCACGTCCTTATATATGAGAGTTGAGGAATAATTCCGTTGGAGGGAAAATTATTCCGTTTGAAATCTGTCTCCCATGCCGATCATGGGACTTGCATATTTTTAGCATGTTTCATGGAGTGGTGGTCTAGTAACTTGAGCCTTTTGTCTTGTAGTGTATATCCCATATTCCACTATCTTGAGTCCATGCTCTACTTACTCCTTTTGGCAACAATTACTCTTTTTATATTCCCATTGCTCCTCGTTTTAGGGAATAAGACCGACCTTGGATTAGAAAAACTATGTACGACAGACTCGCCTGAGAGTGTTGACAATAATCAAATTTGTAACCTTTCATATTTCATTAA
>NC_044927.1:11117377-11158260 GCF_003576645.1 Ipomoea triloba
GATTGGTGCACTTCTATCCGTTTGTTGTGGAGTTCTGACGTGGCATCCACTTCCGGTTGTTCTATGTTCCATAATATTCTTTCGGCACCTCCTTAATTTTGACTTAACATTTTTAATAAAGCTGCAATTATAGCTGCAAACGAGTCAAGTTGTGATGGTGAACTCTCGTCCACTAAGATTGGTAATTGATTTCCTCAAAGTTGGATGGTAGGTTCTCTAATTGTACATTGAAAGACCCTTGAGCGAACTATTTAGGGTGTGTTTGGAAACTCAGAAATAATTTTTGGGAAAATCATTTTCCTCTTTTGCCAAACACTGAAAATCTGGAAAATGATTTCTGGTCTTTAAGTTGGGGGTGTTACACATAGACTACTTGGGTACTGGCTATTTTGTCTCATTCTCATGATGCCAAGTCCCAAACTTGTTTTGTTTTGTTTTGTTTTACCCTCATTGTTCTATAGGAGGACAATAAAGCAACAAATGATAAATAGGTATGTTAAGGAATTTTTGACAGAGCATATATGTTAGGCGTTAGTCGGTTTGGCCGAGTTCAGCCCCTACTCGATTCGAAACGTGGCAATGTGGCTTACCATGGAGGGACGTGGTTAAATAGTTAATGTTCATCTACTTATTAACAATTGATTTAAGTAAGATATGACAACCAGATAGCCAAAAAACTGCGTAGTTAAGCGTGTTTGACTTACCCAAATGATGGGTGATCCTTGGGAAGTAAGCATAGTGCAGCGTTGAGATCCATCAATATATAACATCGAAATTCAATGCACGTGAGCTCTAGAAGAGTCACGAGATTATTATATAAAATGTTTACTCTAGTGACAATCTTGAAGATTATACCATATTCATTTTCTACACTTATCTCGGTGTTGGTCCCAAGGGGATGGGGTACAAGTCTAGACGGGGGGGTGAATAGACTTGTATAAGATTTTGCAAATCTTTTTCGACCTCTCGTGTGTATTGGACTTAGGATGTTTAGGTCCGATACCTCACAAGATGAAGACAAAGTTTTATGCGCAGCGGAAAAGTTATCCCCTTTTTAATTAGCACGAGTTTTAGTTAGTTCGAGAGATGTGATTATATGCAGTGCAGATCGAGAGATAGTTAGCGAGAAATAAAGGCAGAAAGTAAATGCGAGAGATTTTTATGTGGTTCGGCCAACCCGCCTACGTCCACTCTTCTTCTAGAAACTCCCTAGAAGGATTGCACTAAAACTTCCCTGTTTAGTACAATATCGAGCGCTTGAGCTTTGATCACGAAGCCCGCCTCAAGCCTCAGGTTTTTCGCCCCGCTTCTTGTTACTCCACCTCTCGAGCACTTGAGCTTTGATCACCAAGCCCGCCTCAAGCCTCAGGATCTTCACAAGACAGCTCCCAGGTTACTCCGCCTCTTCTTGCCTTCTCCAAAGCAAGGTTGTTCCGGTTGTCACAGGTTGTGTGTAACAATCTCCAATCTGACCAAAAGCTTTCGTTGAATGATCTTCCTTGTAGAGCAACTTTGGTCACCTTCTAGATTTGTTGTAGTTAAAGCTTTGTAACTCTCTCAAACACTAAAATGTGTTTTCTCGCAGTTGTGAATATCAAGGATGATATTCCAAATTAAGCACTTGCACTTTGAACGTTTGAATTAGACACCTCTTATGATAGCTTAAAATTCTCGAACCTCTTTTCTGACTTGTGTCTTCACGTCCTTATATATGAGAGTTGAGGAATAATTCCGTTGGAGGGAAAATTATTCCGTTTGAAATCTGTCTCCCATGCCGATCATGGGACTTGCATATTTTTAGCATGTTTCATGGAGTGGTGGTCTAGTAACTTGAGCCTTTTGTCTTGTAGTGTATATCCCATATTCCACTATCTTGAGTCCATGCTCTACTTACTCCTTTTGGCAACAATTACTCTTTTTATATTCCCATTGCTCCTCGTTTTAGGGAATATTACTCTTTTTATATTCCCATTGCTCCTCGTTTTAGGGAATAAGACCGACCTTGGATTCCCATTGCTCCTCGTTTTAGGGAATAAGACCGACCTTGGATTGGTGCACATTCTATCCGTTTGTTGTGGAGTTCTGACGTGGCATCCACTTCCGGTTGTTCTATGTTCCATAATATTCTTTCGGCACCTCCTTAATATTTTATCTCCATGATATTCTTCTTCTCCAAACTTAAATTACTTCATCCATGCATGTTAATCTGCCATTCAGTTCTTTGGAGAAATATCAGTTCATCGAGACCAAACATGATGTCTCGTTTACTTGATGTCTCGATCCTATGTCTCGAACTGGATTGATGTCTTGAGAGATTCCATCTCTCGAACTCTGCTTATGTCTCGAGACTTAGTTAATGTCTCGCAGACCCTTATTCCTCCAGTAATGTCTCGTGCCTTCTTCTGATCTATCTATAAGCTTACAACACGAAACTTCTAAGATGTTCAAACAAGTTTACCCTAAGCTTAAATATTTCCCGAGTTGAGCTCAATTACCCAGTTGTATTTTCGCTCTTAGTTTACTTGTCGAACTTACAAGTATTTCCTATCTATCGAGACTTAAGGGATTGTGGATTACATTTGGTATCATCAAAACTTATTACAATATGTTCCTAACACTCGGAACAATATTTTTATTAGAGTTAATACCACAAATGGTCCTCTGACTATTGGGGTAGTACTCCTTTTAGTACTCGACTTTCAATTCGACCACAAATGGTCCTCTGACTTTCATTTTTGACCACAAATAGTCCTTTTGTTAAAATTTCTGTTAAATAGGTGTTAAATCTAAGGGTATTATCGTCAAATTGATATATATAATGTTCATAAAATAAAAATGTTTATAATTTTTCACCAACAAGTATAATTGAAACAATTAACAAATATAAATACTCATAAATAAAAAGACAATACACTTTATTCTCGTAATTATGCGTACAAAATTAAGATTTAATATTAGAGTTATCTATTTTAATTTAACCAACTGACTAAAATGGAAGATTTTTTTTAAAAAATCTTGCTTTCATCATTTTCATGGTTGTTCATACATGGTCGATTAATAATTTTCACTTTTCATTAATCGATCAAACATTTTGTTTGGGACATAACTGAAAGCTGCTACCGTTGAATTAATATAATTAATCAAGTACAAATTGCGAACATTAATCATGGATTTTTATTTAATTTGTTCATTTATATAAGTTCTCACGTCCATTTTATTTTTATATTTATTAACTTAATGTTTATTAATGTTTGAAATTAATTATGTTGTCATATAATTCTAAAAAAGAATAATCATAATAATATTAATCAATTTGACGATATTATCCCTAGATTTAACACCTATTTAACAGAAATTTTAACNTTATATTCCCATTGCTCCTCGTTTTAGGGAATAAGACCGACCTTGGATTGGTGCACATTCTATCCGTTTGTTGTGGAGTTCTGACGTGGCATCCACTTCCGGTTGTTCTATGTTCCATAATATTCTTTCGGCACCTCCTTAATATTTTATCTCCATGATATTCTTCTTCTCCAAACTTAAATTACTTCATCCATGCATGTTAATCTGCCATTCAGTTCTTTGGAGAAATATCAGTTCATCGAGACCAAACATGATGTCTCGTTTACTTGATGTCTCGATCCTATGTCTCGAACTGGATTGATGTCTTGAGAGATTCCATCTCTCGAACTCTGCTTATGTCTCGAGACTTAGTTAATGTCTCGCAGACCCTTATTCCTCCAGTAATGTCTCGTGCCTTCTTCTGATCTATCTATAAGCTTACAACACGAAACTTCTAAGATGTTCAAACAAGTTTACCCTAAGCTTAAATATTTCCCGAGTTGAGCTCAATTACCCAGTTGTATTTTCGCTCTTAGTTTACTTGTCGAACTTACAAGTATTTCCTATCTATCGAGACTTAAGGGATTGTGGATTACATTTGGTATCATCAAAACTTATTACAATATGTTCCTAACACTCGGAACAATATTTTTATTAGAGTTAATACCACAAATGGTCCTCTGACTATTGGGGTAGTACTCCTTTTAGTACTCGACTTTCAATTCGACCACAAATGGTCCTCTGACTTTCATTTTTGACCACAAATAGTCCTTTTGTTAAAATTTCTGTTAAATAGGTGTTAAATCTAAGGGTATTATCGTCAAATTGATATATATAATGTTCATAAAATAAAAATGTTTATAATTTTTCACCAACAAGTATAATTGAAACAATTAACAAATATAAATACTCATAAATAAAAAGACAATACACTTTATTCTCGTAATTATGCGTACAAAATTAAGATTTAATATTAGAGTTATCTATTTTAATTTAACCAACTGACTAAAATGGAAGATTTTTTTTAAAAAATCTTGCTTTCATCATTTTCATGGTTGTTCATACATGGTCGATTAATAATTTTCACTTTTCATTAATCGATCAAACATTTTGTTTGGGACATAACTGAAAGCTGCTACCGTTGAATTAATATAATTAATCAAGTACAAATTGCGAACATTAATCATGGATTTTTATTTAATTTGTTCATTTATATAAGTTCTCACGTCCATTTTATTTTTATATTTATTAACTTAATGTTTATTAATGTTTGAAATTAATTATGTTGTCATATAATTCTAAAAAAGAATAATCATAATAATATTAATCAATTTGACGATATTATCCCTAGATTTAACACCTATTTAACAGAAATTTTAACAGAGGACTATTTATGGTCAAAAATGAAAGTCAGAGGACCATTTGTGGTCGAATTGAAAGTCGATGACTAAAAGAAATACTACCCCAATAATCAGAGGACCATTTGTGGTATTAACTCTTTTTATTATATTAGAACGTGTAGACATTAAAGATTGTTATCTTCAGGGGGAGTGACATTTACTTGAATCAATTTTAAAGATTGGAGTTGAATAATCCTGAAGATTGGGTCCTGAAGACCAACATTTATACTCTTTTTTCCTTTGAGTTTTGATATAATTTTCTTAATTAAAGGTTTTTAACGAGGCAAATACATATCATGTACTATTTTCCTCACTAAGTTTTGTCCACTAGTTTTTTCCTGTGAGTTTTATTTTTAATGAGGCATGTTTATGATATAATAATGTAAAAAGGGAAAAGTTGCAAATAAATATTTAAATAGACGAATCCCAAAATCTTGAAGATTATACACGAAAGTTTTATGATTGATTATCGTGAAGATTATGCCAGGAAAGCTTATGATTGTACTTTTTTTTTTTCCCACTGCGTTTTCTTAACCTAAGATTTTTGATGAGGCAACCCCGGTTATCTTTTCCCTTGACTAGGTTTTTCTCACAAGAGTGTTTTAAATATTTTTTATAAATGACCATTATTTTAGTTTTAACTTCCTTGATTGGATACAACTTTACTTCATGTTGAATACATATATGTATAGACAGTTATCTAATGTGAAAGCAGTTGTAGGAGTTCCTGAATTGATCTTGTTCTTCTCTTCTTAATTGTTTTGCAACGATCAATTTAGTTCCTAATTTTTAATTTGGTCAAATTGACCCTCCAATTGCTTTAAATTTTGTCAATTAAGTCCCTTAGCCACTATTCTATCAGTCAACCGTTGGTTACCAAAACAATGGCTAGCAAATTTAATTGACGAAATTTAAAACAATTGGAGGACCAATTCGACCAAATTTAAAAAAATTAAAGACTAAATTGACAATTGCAAAATAGTTGAGGGACCAAAACAATAATTTTCCTTTATTTTTAATTTGACGGTATAAAAAAAGTATTAATACTCAAATAATTAAATAAATATAAAAAGGTTTTACTCAATCCTAATATATTTGAATTATTTTGAATTACCTAACCTCAACAATATCACTTAAAATTTTTAAAGGATTTCTTTATACATTTCAAAAGAAGTACAAGAGAGCCAATGACATTGTGATCTAGTGACAGTGACACATGATGACTCTTCCAAATGAGAGATCATGAGTTCAAACCCCAATGAGAGTAGTATTAACTCTTTGTATTTTACTAGGTTGAGAAAATAGTTATGAACAGAAAAAAAAAAAATTACAAGAGATAAAATTTGAACATTAGTCAATAAGTTAACAGAAGAATGTTCTAACTAAAAAGTTGTGCCTAACAACTAACAAGTGCCAAAAATCGCATCATTTTTTTTTAAAAAAAAAATCCATATTTGAAAAAAATACACATGAATAGATCAAGAAGCCACTGACATGCATCATTTACACAGTTTATTCATTCAACGTTACACTTATTTATAGAAATGCCACCGCCAAGTCTCCATCCATTCATTTTGTGATCAATGAGAAACCGAGTTCAAATAGTTCTAAATGTATTCAAATATAAGTTCGGAAATGGTTAAAAAGACAATTACCCTATCCCATATCTAAAACACTAACCTTTCTAACACACATCTGATGTGAGAATTACTACACTTGCATCACATGAAAAGTTCACCCAACCCATAATTTGATGCCCTCAACAAGAAGACCCCATCATCACTTGGACTCCAATGAATATCATTCCCAAACTCACAAGATATTATACTTATAGCATGCTTGATTCACAGAATAGGTCTAGAATACAACACTTTCAAGAATAGTACACTCACAAGGGTGTGAGTACACCATTTTCCTTGCTAAGAATGTTTTCCTAGCAAGTAGCAACCACTATTGTTCCATGTGCATTCATAGCCATATTAGATATTAAAAACAAACATGAGCCAATATTCAAATCCATTAGATTAAGATTTCATATTTGTACAAGTTGAAATAGCTATCCAACCAAGAATATGGCTCTGCAAATTAACTAAATTAAATATTGGCAAGTTCTTGGCTTGCTAAGGTCATAGATTTACCATACCAACACAACTTCCTATGTTTGACCTAGTGTTATAGACAGAGCCAATCCTAACCTATGTTTTCGAGAATTTTTTATTATGACAAAAATATAGAGGCTTGATGATAATTAGATCAATAACTTCCATTGTGATATGACAACAGTACATAATCAATTCAATCAATAAGACCTTATCATTTGCAGCAGTTAAGAGTGTTATCCAAGTGTATTTACCTGATTTTAAACTTCAATTTTAATTTGGCAGGACTTGTGACTCAAATGTAGTATAGATTTGCTATTCAGTAGACCATGTTTAGGAGATAGAAGCGTCTATATATTACTGTACAGAATTTGTTGAATATACACCCGTTTTTGCATAATTTAATCCTCACCTTAAGCAGATGACTTGCAAGCAATAGCAGAATATGGTTCATTCACCAACTTCAACAAATGGAATTCCCCTGCCATCAATTCGAGACAGTTAGTAAAGCATTTTCTCACACAAAAATATATTTAAGCATAATTAAACAGGCACAATTTATTAATTTCTGAAGATAAGTATGATCACTTGCATAATATACCAAATTGTCAGCATTAAGCATGTCTGACAACTCCACTTTTTTTCTTTTGTCCCTTCGATTTAAATTAACAAGTATATTGAAGAAATATGACTAAGCATCGTAAATCAAAGGAATAAGGCAGAGTTAGGACAGTAAGATAAATGGCTAAGTGTTTAGATGTAGACAATATGCAATCACCATAAATGAGCTATGTTCTCTACAGGGCTTCAATGAGATTAAATCAACTCAAACACTTTCAATGTTTTGGAATGCTTGTAGAGATTGTTATGTAGATTTGACTCATACATTTCAGGTTCAACCCCAATCTCAATTTGCTTCAAGTTAGACCCAAGGAAAAACTGTATATATCCGGACTCAAATTAAATGCTCCTTCAATACAAGGTTATCAAGGCCCCTCAATATTATGACATTTTATTGATTAAAGTTCTCACCACTCCTCGATGACAAGGATGGAATCAAAGTGTTATTCTAGGATTTGCAATCTGATATAATTAATTCCATTTGACCTACTGTCCTTAAAAATGGTCTAATAGCTCATAGGAAATGAAGAAAGCAGATGTCCTAAGGTAAGCTTAGACTGAGCAATTCAAGGTAGAATCACATTTCTAACCCAAATTCAATTTGTATCAATTTATAGGTAATGTGCACACGTTTATTGCTCGAAATGATGAGTACGGTGATACAGTTATTACAATTTACAATTTTTAAGGGACTAATACACCTCAACTCAATACTGAGTCAATGAATAATATAATATAATCACAATTTTTCTACATCAACTCAAAAAGGAAACTAATACATAAACCCCTTAATCAAGAAGCCTAAAAAACCCTCAAAGGGACAAATACACCTCAAACTCAAAAATGTATGAACTGGGGATTGATCCCTTAAGCTTAAGTCAGGGTTGCCTCCCAATAGCCAACAGGTGAATATCTCTCCCTCTCTCTCATTTATATATGTACACACACACAGACACATATATTACAAAACATAGGCCATTCTGAAGAATTCAAGTTAAATCCTTAACTTGTAATAGTCTAATTCTGAAATTTGAGCTCAAGAATCAAACTTCAATAAAATCAAGTTTTAACGTTTTGTGTTGGGATTGATTCATTTTAGCCTTTGTTCTCAGTTATCAACATATATTTTGTGCAACAGTACATTTCTTCCAAAGCAATGCTAGGCCTACAATGTGCTAAGGCAAGCAATTCAAGTATTAACAGATAGAGAAAAGAGCAACAAATTTCTTACCAGCCTCCATGTCTTGAGAAGTAATCATTATCAAGTGATATAGCAAGTGCAACAGCTACTGCTCGCTCAGAGAGGGTTAGTGGACGAACTACATCTAACTCTTGGATCTACATTGGAGAGTAAAAAACATAGTTTAGAAGAAGAATAAAAACAATAAACTTACTAACCTATGAATCTTCATAAGATGGTTTACCCCTCCAACCGGAGCAATACTGGAATCAGCTTTACCAAATTGGATCACATACTGGCCAGCATCAGTAAAAATCTGCAATATACAGATTATAAGGAACAGGTATTCATACTTTTTTATTTCTTTAGAGAGTATAAGGAACAGGTATTCATACTTTTTTATTTCTTTAGAGAGGGTTGAGTAGGAACTAGGAAGTCAAGTTAAAGTACTGTAAAGCATGCAACTAAGAAATGTATGTTAATTATTATATAGACGATCATAAGAGATGTTTCTTCATAGTTAAACGAAGCAAATGTGAAGCTTTTACATGTTAGTACCAGTATAAGGAACAGGTATTCATACTTTTTTATTTCTTTAGAGAGGGTTGAGTAGGAACTAGGAAGTCAAGTTAAAGTACTGTAAAGCATGCAACTAAGAAATGTATGTTAATTATTATATAGACGATCATAAGAGATGTTTCTTCATAGTTAAACGAAGCAAATGTGAAGCTTTTACATGTTAGTACCAGTTCTCATACCTTGGTGGCTGTGGAGGAAAAACCATCAACCACCAAGTCAAGGCTCAAGAATGATAAAGAGAAAGCTATTTATGTATCTGTTATAAAAACAGAAAAATAAAATAAAATGATGATGGTGTTGAAGCAACACATTTTGAGAATGAACACATTAAACAAATACATATTTGAAAGGTTTCAACCAAAGCCATTTAGGGATAAAACATAAATAAATACATAACAGGAGAAGTCAATATTCAAATTTGCTAAATGAAGTAAACCACTAAAACTAAAGACTAACCTCAAAACCAAATCCCCTCCAGTCACGATCTATCTGAGCCAGCACTTTCCCATCAATGTCCTTTAATGTAAAAGTCCAGTTCCAAAAGCCAGGATTCTCAACCACAGCAAATTGCTCATTACTGCAACACAATAGAAAATCTTTTCATTATTTGGATAAGTTTGATGAAATGAGCCATATCAATTAATTAAAATTAGCTGGAGTCAACATCCAGGAAGTGAAAAACAAGCACAATGCAACTAAAAGTGTAAACTTTTCTTTTTCATGCCCATGATGCTTAAATCCTGAAATATGGTCCTGTCACAAATTTGAAATAGATCACCAGATTTGGCATTTGCATTAACATTGTCTAAATAAGTTGAAAGAGATTAGCATTAGAATTTTGCTACACTGAATTTTGTAATTCAATACTATTGTTAAGCACCAGAACCATTAATATTATGCATATTGTGAGGCCCGAAAAAAATCACTACTTGGGCAAAAATCTATGAATCAAGAGTTATCTAATGGTGTGCTTGCATTAAAAGTTGAAATATCTCAGAAAAAGTTACAGATCTGCAGTCCATATTTGTTTCAGACCATCTTGACTCCACTTAAGAGACAAATTGCACTTTTCTATGCTTTAGAGTGATCTTCCAGCACTAACAGGAAAAAATCAAATAAGACAGTATGATCTTCCAGCACTAACAGGAAAAAATCAAATAAGACAGTAAAAAACTGATCTTCCCTCTCATAGCATATAGCTTGATATCCTATAAAGAACTATGCTAAATATATTCCTTAAAAAAGAACATAAAAGATGTGGATTTAAACTTTTACCAGTTACTCTGCATAATTATTATTGCTTAATAAATCACATCTTCTATATTAAACATCAATCAACAGTGTAATGCAGAAATTCATGTGCATGCCTTGTCCTTTGATCAAGGTATATCCAAATAATTTTCCCTTAAATTCAGTAAACTTAATTAAACTTTAAAACATTAATTTAAGCAGCAAAAACTGGTGCATTTCACTATTTCACCATTTGTACTTTTGTAGTTTCATAAAACTTATGATTATGGACTGCAATTATAGTTTATGACTTATATGATCTAAAATATGTTATGCAATCCATAGTTCATATTTGTTGACAAGTGCTAAAAGTCAATTATTTAATTCATAATCCCAATATCTGAATAAATAAGCTTTATCAAACAGTTCTATGGCAAAGAGGAAATCATTCATAAACGTCTTCTGCAGATTAAGTGCCTGCTTAATTGCAAAGTCTATGACTGGTAACTCATAGGAGGCTATCACTGATGAAAGATATCAATCAATTCTGAGCGTGACAGCTAAAGTTCAATTCCAGGAAATGTTGGTTTCAGATAATCACATCCAGAGAAAAAGATATTACCCCAAATACAGATCATAAATTCTTCTCCAGAGATGCCATCTTCTGTGGACTACTCCTATTTCCTGAAAGCAGATATCTAGTGACATAAAACTACTTATTTACAACACTATCAAGAAAATGTTGATGAGTGTAGGAGATAGAACAAAGCCATTTTTACTAAGGAGCGCAAATAACATACTTTTCCATTTATCTCAGCATAAATTGAGCTGTTGATCCACCAAAAGGGCCTTCGTACCTGATTGTAACCAGAATGCAAGGTAAATCACACAAGTCAAGCATTTAGATATATAGATACTTGTAATGTGTGCATGAAACACCCTAAAATAGAAGCACATTACAGTACCTAATAGTTCAAATATGTAGAAAAAGGTACTTGAAATTCTTACCCTGAAAAGCTCATTACCCAGACCATCAGTTATAAAAGCCACAAAAGGTCGTCTTAGGCGAAGCAACTGCAAAGTAGCAAAATAATCAATTCTTTTAAAGAGAAGATTCAAAACAGTAAAGCACTGTGCTGATAAAAAAAATGCAGTATTCTTAGTTGCCCAGTTTGGCATCACAAGAGAAAAGTACTAGGAGTAGTCAAGGATATGATGCAGTTCTGATGCGGGTGGGGACATGGATATGATGCAGGAAGGCAACAATATTTTCATCAATTATTCATTAGATGTTTTAGTAAGATTAAAATTGCTTAATAGTTAGTTGTCTTAGTCTTTTAGGTGTTCTAATTTGATTCAATTAGAAGCCTTTGTCTTAACTTGAAGTGATTATTAGTTATTCGAGTCTTGTATTTTCCCTATTATAAAAAGGGAAAATTCATTGGATTAATGGGAAGCAGAATCCCAAAAGGGGACTAAGGGAAGTTTAAGGTCTCAAGCAAACCCAACCTTGACGTGTAGCAAAACACTTCTTCATTCATTCTACTGCCCGTGACATAGACTGTGACATTTGGTTCCGTTGCCTGCATCATGGGCAGCTCACTTTCGAACAATTCGGAATTCAAAGCTCTCAAAGAACCAATATTTGAATGAGTTGATGGGGGCTAGGGGCATGGATATAATGCAAGAAGGCAACAATATTTTCATCAATTATTTATTAGATGTTCTAGTAAAATTAAAATTGCTTAAAAGTTAGTTGTCTTAGTTTTTTAGGTGTTCCTATTATTTGATTCAATTAGTAGTCTGTCTTAACAGTTATCTAGTCTTAAAGTGATTATTAGTTATTGGAGTCTTGTATTTTCCCTATTATAAAAAAGGGAGAATTCATTGGATTAATGGCAAGCAGAATTTTAAATCCCAAAAGGGGAGGGACTAAGGGGGTTTTGAATCTCAAGCAAACCCAGCCTTGAAGTGTGGCAAAACACGTCTTCCTATTCCTTCTCCTGCCCCTGACGTAGACCACATTTCATTTGGTTCTGTTGCCGATGTCATGGGCACTTTTGGACATCCGGAACTCAAAGCTCTTAAAGAGTCAGTGAATGAGTAATCAGTAATGAAAGAGTACTGCATAAGACTCTTAGAATTAGGTGAAGATGACAACAAACTAAAGCAGTCGATAAGTAAATTCCTCATAGGCCAAGACAAAACACCAAATATCAATACACCAACTTCCTCAAAAATTCAGCAAGCAAAGGGTGATGTTATTTCACTCAGGATGGATGATTCATCCTCCACAATTATTGATCACCCATATTTTGAGATAGCGTCAATGCAAGCCAGTGTTTTGGCTGATCAACCTCATGTGGGTGATAATTCAACATGGAGGGTTACTGATTTTCCAAAAACTAACGATGTGTCCTTTCCAAAAATTGTCCAGCGCACGGAGCGGTTATTTCACCACTCCACCACCGCATCTCATTCCATGGTTCTGCTATATGCTACTGGTCAGGATTGGGCTACAAATAACTCACTCAAAGAACGCCTAGGATTTGGGTCCATCTCATCACCGTTGTTGGCTCATCAAATGATCCTTCACAAGCTAAATGTGGCTTTACCATCTGCAATTCTTTCAGTGATCCCATTTGATTATGGGAAGTGTTAGCTACATAATACAAGAGGTTACCAGTCTTCAAGCTTGAGGACAAAGCCTGATGCCTTGGAGGGGTGTAATGACGCGGGCTGGGTACATGCATATGATGCAAGAAGGCAACAATATGTTTATCAACTATTTATTAGATATTTTAGTTAGATTAGAATTGCTTAATAGTTGGTTGTCTTAGTTGTTTAGGCGTTCTAGTTATTTGATTCAATTAGAAGTCTTTGTCTTAATTAGTTATCTAGTCTTAAAGTGATTATTAGTTATTGGAGTCTTCTATTTTCCCTATTATAAAAAGGGAGAATTCATTGGATCAATGACAAGCAGGATTTTTAAATCCCAAAAGGAGAGTAGGAGACTAAAGAAGTTTTGGGTCTCAACTCTCAAGCAAACCCAACCTTGAAGTGAGGCTTTCACACTTCTTCCTAATTTCCTATACCTTCTTCTGCCCATGACATAGACCATAACAAATTCCTTCCAATCAAGTATTTCTTTTAAGAAATAATAAGATGACTTTAAAATACTTTGATACAACTCTAGCGCAATGGAGCATAGAAATCATAAAAGTTGGCATATAAAAAATGTCTATTTGTTGCTTAGTTGCCACTATGTAGTCCTTTTTCTCCATAAGATAAAATTCAACAAGCATTTTGATGTATTTAAATTCATTTCTCAAATAACAATAAAATATGGAGTTGATAAAAAGGCAAGAACTGTGAGAACTTAATAAAAAAGAAGATAAATGCTGTGAACTAGTGAGTCATGGGGTAACTTGAGTCAATCTCAAAATTCACATTTTGTAGAAAAAAGGAGCCACTCTCCTATGTATCTCTCATGTTAGGCTACTACTTGATTAACAGAAATAACTTCTGACTTAATGGGGGTCAGTGGATCTCAGCCACCCACAAGATCTTTGAAGTCATTTCTTATCAGTAAGCTTGGATAGTTGGACAAAATAAAGCTCGTGGCAACTGGCAAGTAGTAACTAGCTATAAAATATATTTCTCGTTGTAAGGAAAGAATAAAACCTCCAACTTGAACAAATAAAGAATAAAACCTACAATTTGAACAAAAGCAACATGTATGGACTTTATAGAGAGAACCAAAAATAAATTATACCTGTCTTGCAAGCACATTACTCTTTTCACGGATATAACCTGCAGGCTGAAAAGACAATTCCAGAGTAGGAAAGTACATTGATATGAAAGGCATTTTGTCTAAACAAAAACCAATGCATCGAAGCAACAAAATGATAATAATGTACATACCGATTGTGGGTAGCATACATCTACAATAGCATATCGGTTTTCCTGCAATTAAGAGGCATACAATGATTACATCCTCTTCAGACCAAATATCAATATGACGCAGGAGAATACAAGTTGGAGAAGGACAAAGTCAGCCTTGTAGAAGCTGGAAAGCATAGGACTTTGAGAAAGTAAAGAAGTGGTATGACTATAATGCGAAATAACTTGCCAAAGACCTTATAGTCAAGTGGCATTATCCTATGACTTTAGGTAGGAGGTCATAGTATCAATAACCAGCCCCATAATTTGCCAACAAAATGACTATACAATAAAGTGCCTCAATCATTTATACTTTTCAGGAGGAATTGGTGAACTTACAAATACCTTCGTGGAAGCTAGCCAAACCTGAATGTAAATTTGATTGCAGATAAAAGGGTTCATCTAATGTTGATTTAAAGGGAGGAGGATTTTCTATGAAAATTATACATGAGGGGAGACTTAGATCAGATGCATTGGAACTTAATATTTGAAATCTACAGATAGACATTGATAGGAAATGCATATACTATATGGGTTCTGCACTTCTTTGATCAAAGTTATATACAATTTATATTTTATACATAACTTGATTGGTAGAACCATCAAATCATCAATGTACCTTGAGAAAGTATCTTTTAAAGATTTGAAGGGCTTACAGTTAGAGTTATCCCATTCTCCTCTCCTTTCCATATTGCAACGTAGTCATCATCAAAATGATGAGCAGGGAGCATATAGAAGCTCTAATAATATGAAGCTTTGGTATGAAAATAGGATTTCAACAATAATTATTTTTAAAAACACAATATAGCCAGAAACTCAGCAAAGTAACACATGTTCCCTTCCTTTTGTCGATGTGTCTTTGATTTGAAATTCTTTATCAAATAAGATAATAACATTAACCAAAGCATGCTAAGAGTTTTCAAGTCCAAAATTAGAGAAATCTTTCCTATAAACCAAATAATCTAAGATACTCAAGGAAATTCAATCAATTAATTTTAGAACTTACTTGCTCAAAGCCAAGAACAAGATTTGCCCATTCTATATCTCTAGTAATCAGCAAGTTGGATCTAGCAAGAAGAGGAGCAACCATAGCCTGAAAGAAGAAAAAGGGAAAGGTAGGTCATTTCCAAAGAATTTCAAGTAATAAAATGCAGGATGCTTAAAATTATTTAGTTAGTGCATTGATACCATGTTCTGTATAACTGAACTCCCATCATGGATGGAGTGCTTAAACACTTGGCTTAAAATCTTTAACTATCAATCACCAGATTCCCACATTCATATCTCAAGACTTCAAAACTATCATCACCAACCTATTCCTCCCAAGGGCTTCCTACTAAGTACTATCAACAACTGCTTCATATATTTTTATGATTAAACATCCATAACCAAAAGTAATATCAAGTTTCTCTGCCACCCCTATAAGTGCATAAAAAAAGGTGAAGTTTGAAAAGATTGAGGACAGAAAAGTTTCATCAATAAAAAGACCAAGAATCAAAGATTATAAGTGAAAGGAAATAATTCTATGAGAAGCATGTTTAGACTTTACATTGCAGAAGAAATCATAGAACGATCCATAATTTTCAAAGTGAATATTACAGACCAAACAGCCCTACTTACACTGTTCAGAAAGCATATAGTAAATAAGAGACAAAACATGACCTAATACAAAGCACTTAAGAAATACATTTAAATTGAAGAAAGAAGTCCAAGGTTTGTTATGTTTCTACTCATCTAATTATAACAATCTAAAGTGTACCAAACATATAAAATCTGATTACAGGATGACAGCTTTGTTCTTTTTAAATCCAGGGAGAGAGGAGACAAGGTAACCTTACCTCCTCAGGTGATGAAGGTTGCAGAATACCCGTCACAGATTGGCTAGGCGGTGGTTGTCTAAGATTTGGCTTTGCTTCTTGAAAGGATTTTTCCTCTGCAGCAGAAGCACCAGATAAATGTCTTCCGGGTGGAAATTTGGAAAAGAATTGGCTATAAGACCCCGATTCACCATCGTTCAAAGATTTATGACTTCTTGGTCTTCGTTTTACACCAGACTGCTTCATCTTTCTATCTGCGACCCAAAGCTGTACAAAAAAATCTCTGCTCAAATAAGGATCATTTTTTGCACCCTGGCCAAATTGACGAGATACTATCATTGGAGGATGCTGCAGGCCTTGGATATTTCTCACAACAGAACCAGACAGCTTAACCATTGATAGCAAGTTTCTTCCAGAGTTCAACGATTTGGAAAGATATATGTTTCTTGGATCAGTTTGAGAAGGCAACATTGATGATGCATACCCTCTATGCAGTTTCAAACAAAAGAAAGGATTCTCTTCAACAACCAGAATACCATTCATTTGCTTGTTAGCCATCAAACATTGTGATGACCTGTATTTTCTGGCTAAACAACGCACATGCTGCCTCCAGCTCATTTGAGAAAACTGTTATAAGACACATACAATTCCATAATTAATTGAGGTAGAATATAGCAACATTCAAAACAAACTCAGAACCCAAAATGTTCGCATAAGCCATTGAAGATAATGTCATTAAACACTTTCTGCACAGCAAGATGGAAGCAGATAATGTTCAAATTATCATGGATTTTATGACCTGAATATTGCATCAGTTTGCAAGCATATACAGATGCAGAATACTTAACATACACACACACAAGCACATAAATATACATCTAAAAATACAATGGATTGCCATCGAAGCCAATGGAGTGCCAGTCCTTCTATACTGATGATAGCCGTTGGAACCTTCAAATCATCATGGGTGCAATGAATGGCAAAGAATTGATCTGCCCGAGCCAACCATCCTGCTGGATCTGTGCCATCAAATGTTGGAATCTCTAATCTGTTAGACTGTAGCGGATGATTGACCGAAGGAACCTATTATAATGGTACCGGTGTGAAGTTGATAGTGTCTGAAGAACTTCCACCAGGAACAGCCACCGGAGAGACACTAGATTCTGCAGAACGTTTCCCATGCAATGAAAACAGCAGTTCAGACATCTTGGCAAGTGTACCTTCTATACTATCCATACGGATATTCATGTCAAAACGCAACGATTCGATTTTGGCATGCATTTCTTCCTGGTTATTCTCTAACGATTCAACACGAGAGTTCATTCGTGTATTGGTCATTATCCGGCAGGTCGGACCAATTTGTTAGAGAAAACAACAAGGAGGTAATTTTTATTGACTGGAAACTTAAAAAAAAAAAAAAAAAAAAAAAAAAAATAGAAACAGGAAGTCACAAGACTTTGCCCAAAAAGAGTTTTAGGCTCTTGCCCAGCTACTAAAGCTTAAAGACTAAGGATAAAGATGGGATGATTTACTATCATCTAGAGGTTCTAATTTATAGTGCCAAGTGTGAATATGTAGGAGAATAATATATGTTTGTATATTTCTCTGTATCTAGAACTGTACAGACTACCACTACTTATACAAAATAGAGGAAACCCTAATGGGCTTATCTATAAACGGGCTTAGGGTTTAACACTCCCCCTCAAGCTGGAGAGTATAGATCATATGCTCCAAGCTTGTTACAAATATGCCCAACTCTAGGAGCTCTAAGAGACTTTGTTAGGATATCAGCCAACTGATCTGCAGAGTTGACAAAGCTAGTCTTGATACTCCCAGACACAATTTTCTCCCTGATAAAGTGGCAGTCAACCTCAATATGTTTGGTCCTCTCATGAAAAACTGGATTTGAGGCAATATGAAGAGCTGCTTGGTTGTCACATATTAATGTCATTTGAGCGACCTGACCACACTGTAACTCTTGAAGTAAATGCTTCAGCCATATCAACTCACACGTGACAAGAGCCATAGCACGGTATTCAGCTTCAGCACTGGATCTGGCAACAACATCTTGTTTCTTACTCTTCCAAGATATAAGATTACCACCAATAAGTACACAGTAACCTGAGGTAGATCGTCTGTCAAAAGGACAACCAGCCCAGTCTGCATCAGAATATCCCACAACTTGAGCATGTCCTCTATCTTCATACAGCAAACCTTGCCCTGGGGCTCTTTCGATGTACCTCAGAACCCGAACAGCAGCATCCCAATGAGTATCACACGGACTTTCAAGAAACTGGCTTAATACACTGACAGCAAAGGAAATATCTGGTCGAGTGATTGTGAGATAATTCAATTTCCCGATTAGTCTCCTGTATCTCTCTCGATCAGGCAATGGCTCCCCCTGTCCTGGTAGAAGTTTGACATTTGGATCCATTGGATTATCCACAGGTCTACAATCCAACAAACCAGTTTCTTCTAGAATATCCAAGGCATACTTCCTTTGAGAGATAACTATACCACTGTGAGACTGAGCTACTTCAATACCAAGGAAATATTTCAGCTTGCCCAAGTCCTTAGTCTGGAATCGACTGAAGAGATATTCTTTCAGCTTGGATATGCCTTCTTGATCACTTCCTGTAATAACAATGTCATCTACATACACAATAAGATATATGCATTTCCCACTAGAGTGACGATAGAACACAGAATGATCAACTTCACTCCGAACCATACCAAACTCACACACCACTGAGCTAAATCTCCCAAACCAAGCTCGTGGAGACTGTTTTAAACCATACAAAGAGCGGCGAAGCTTACAAACCATGCCAGAAGACTCCCCCTGAGCAACAAACCCAGGTGGTTGCATGCCAGAAGACTCCCCCTGAGCAACAAACCCAGGTGGTTGCTCCATATAAACTTCCTCTTTAAGGTCGCCATGGAGGAAAGCATTCTTGTAAACTTCCTCTTTAAGGTCGCCATGGAGGAAAGCATTCTTGATATCCAACTGGTGTAGGTCCCAATGGTTAATAGCAGCCAGAGACAACAACAAGCAGACTGATGCAATTTTAGCTACAGGAGAAAAAGTATCAGTATAATCCAAACCAAAAATCTGGGTGTAGCCTTTAGCCACCAGCCTTGCTTTAAGGCGATCAATCTTACCATCAGGACCCACCTTCACAGTATAAATCCATCTACACCCAACAACAGTCTTACCCACAGGGAGAGGGACCAACTCCCATGTGCCACTGGACTGGAGAGCCTCCATTTCTGTCAACATGGCTTGACACCAACCTGGATCCGAGAGAGCCTCACTAGTAGTCTTGGGTATAGGCACAGAAGACAGATGAGAAAGGAAGGCATAGTATGGGGAAGACACACGATGATAGCTTAAGAAAGTATATATAGGATGAGGATTACGAGTAGAACGTGTACCTCTACGAAGATCAGTGGATGCCTCAGTGGGATCAGTGACAGACTCCAGTGGAAGTGGTAGAACCGCAACAGGAGGATCAGATGGCCCGGGTGAGTCAACAGGAGTCTCAGCAGGTGTAGTGCGAGGACGGCGATGATAAACCTGAAGGGGGGGTTTAGGAGCAGCTGGAGGATTAGGTGGAGGATCAGTACTTCGGGCAGCTGGAGGATCAGCTGGAGGAAGGTAAGGAATATGAAGAACTTCTCGACCGGTGTCTTTTGGAGAAGGCTGGAAGAAAGGGGATGACTCAATAAAGGTGACATCGGCAGACACAAAGTGCCGTTTGAGGGACGGAAAAAACACACACTTAACAGCTTTAGGATCCATCTTTGACCGCCCTGGTGTCATGTCATGGACAAAACAAACACACCCAAAAACCCGAGGAGGAAGAGGAAAAAGATCAGCAGAAGGATATACAATGGAATATGGGGTAAGGTTGTTTAAAACAGAGGATGGCATGCGATTGATCAAATAACATGCAGTAAGAATAGCATCAGCTCAAAAATGAGAGGGAACATGATAGTGCAATATCATAGTACGAGCAATTTCTACCAGATGCCTATTTTTCCTCTCAGCAACCCCGTTCTGCTGAGGTGTGTAAACACAGGACTTTTGGTGTAACATACCCCGAGACTGCATAAAGGTTTGGAAAGGAGCAGATAGATACTCTTTGGCATTGTCACTACGTAAGACACGGATGGGAGTACCAAATTGGGTTTGTATTTCATTGCAGAAATTCCGAAAGATATTAAACAACTCAGAACGATTTCTCATTAGAAAAACCCAAGTACATCGTGAATAATCATCAATAAAGGTTACAAAATAATGGAAACCTAAGGTAGAATTGACTCGATAAGGACCCCAAACATCCGTATGCACTAAATCAAAGAGGGACACAGCCCGATTATTGACTCTTCTTGGAAAAGACTTACGGGATTGCTTTCCAAGATGACACGACTCGCAATCTAAAGACTCAACAGAGATACCTGGAACCATCCGTTGAAGTTTGGATAGGCTCGGATGACCAAGACGACTATGGATAAGCAAAGGTGAATCTGTGGATGCACTGGCAGCAACACCCCCTCGCATGTAATAGAGACCCTGCGACTCAAGCCCTGTGCCAATCACCTTCCCCGTACTGCAATCCTGCACAACAACTGAATCAGCAGAAAAGGTTATAGAGCAGTTAAGAGTACGGGTGATTTTACTCACCGAAATAAGGTTGAAAGGACTATTGGGCACATATAACACAGACTCTAAAGGGAGAGAGGGAATAGGTGAAGCCTGGCCAATACCCACAGCTGGAGTTTGATGACCATTTGCTAAAGTAATCATGGGTAAATCTTTAGAGTGAGAAACATTAGACATAAGCGAGACATTACCAGAAATATGATCTGAGGCACCTGAATCCAGTATCCAAGTATTAGGAGTACTGGAATGAGAGAGACAAACAAGTGGGGAGGTACCATGATTGGAGGAAGGTGTGGTAGTAACCTTTCGGGAGGCTTTAAAACGGAGGTACTCTTCATATTCATTTGGGGCGAAACTACTGTGAGCCTGAGCCTCTGAACCAGTGGTCTGCACCATATTGACAGAACAAATATGCAAAATAATATGCAAAACAGATCTGAAACAATGCAAATAACACACTGATCTGAAACAGGACCAAACTCCAAACAACCTTCAAACACACTGGAAGTGTGACAATATATATATTAAGTCCCAAACTTCAAATAACCTCCAAACACACTCAAACACACTCCAAACAACACTGTTTTGAGGCTCGTCGGAAAATCACGGCGGCGACTGGCGGCGGCCGGCGACGGTGACCGGCGACGGCAGTCGGAGAAACAACCGGTACTGGCTGGTTCGTTTCTTCAAGGCGATTCCAATGGTGGTGACGGCGACTCGATCGGACACCGGAGGAAGGAGTTATGGCCAAAAAACCTCCTAGGTTTCCGACAACGGTGGCGGCGCGTGTGGCGGCAGATGACGGCCGGGTTTGGAGCAGATTACTTGTGACGGCGTTCCTGAGGGTCCTGTGGTGTTAGATTGGAGAAAACACCACGAGGCGAGGATGGAACGCGAAACGGCGGTGATCTGCTTGTTTTCCGGCGAGGCGCGGCGACTGCTACGGCGGCGGCGGTGGGGATAGGTTCCTAGGGTTTAGGTTCTGATACCATGTGAATATGTAGGAGAATAATATATGTTTGTATATTTCTCTGTATCTAGAACTGTACAGACTACCACTACTTATACAAAATAGAGGAAACCCTAATGGGCTTATCTATAAACGGGCTTAGGGTTTAACACCAAGAAATAAATAATTATAGAAAAGGAGTTATTGTTGATATGATTGTGCATTTGATTATATTCTTGTCAAATCCCTTGAGTTAAGCCTTTCCTTATGTATTCTGAATTTCTGATTTGCCTGATTTTCATCATTCCTTTTTCTGAGTAAACTATCCATTCTTTATTGGTGTGTAACAATATCACAATGACACTTATATGTGACAACCAAGCTGCTCTACACATCGCCTCAAATCCAGTTTATCATGAGAGGACCAAATACATCGAGGTTGATTGCCATTTCATCAGGGAGAAGATTATGTCGGGAAGTATTAAACCAGCTTTGTCAATTCTGCAGATCAGTTAGCTGATATCTTGACAAAATCCCTTAGAGCTCCTAGATTGGGTATATTTGTAATAAGCTTGGAGCATATGATTTATACTCTCCAGGCTTGAGGGGGAGTGTTATGACATATAGGTAGATGTGTAGGTCTGTTAGTTGGAGTTAGAATGCTAGGTGTATAGGTTAGAATGTTAGTTAGAGTAAGAATAGCAGATGAAGAAGTGTGTATTAACATGTGTAGTGTGTGTATAAATAGGGTAATATACACAGAGATTAAGTGTGAAGAAATCTTCCATTTCTAGAAATACATTTCACTCTCTTCACTCTCTCATCACTTAGCTTTTATTTCACAATACCGAATAGTAATTGGGTTGAATTTTAGTCAAATACCCAATTTAAAAGGTTGGGTTTAATTGGGTTGCAAGGGAAGTTGATTGTAGTTAAAGGTCAAGAGACACTAAGTAGTCCAAACCGAGAAATGACCTAGTCAACATTTGGTCAAGTACTTTACGATCAGCACAATCACTCACAGTATAATGATTAGTTTACCGCACGGTTAGCAAGAAGAATATTTTCAAGGTTTCAACATACCTAGGTACATATTCCAATGAGTATTTTCTTGATATGCCAAGACAAAAAGGATGCTGATTTAAGGAACTGAAAGTCAAGCAATGGCTGAAAAATCCTGACAAAAGCAACCTAATACACAACCATTGGTCATTACATGTTAGACAAAGACTACCCATTTGAATTTTGTTTCCCTCTAACAGATAAATTCAAAGGATTCTATAAATACCTCCATCCAAGGTTGAACGAGGTGTTGGTCATTTAGAGAGAAAATATACGAGTACTAAATTGCATTCAAGTGTTATCAAACTAACATTGAGAGATAGAACTGCAATCAATTCCAGATCAAGAAAAAAATTGGCAAATTCAAAGACAACTCAACTCCAAGTCTACACAAGTTGGAGAATAACAATTCTTTGTGTTCAATCTTCCCAATTCTACTCAAAGAAGTAGAAAGAAGATGACTAACAAGTTGTAGCTTGTGAAAACTCTGAGGCTTGTGGTTGGCTTTGTGATCAAAGCACAAGTCCTCTCCACGTGTATTAAGAGTGTAATACTAGTGAAACCTCCTAAGAGTTTTAGGAGAAGAGTGGATTAGGTCAAATTGGCTTAACAACTATAAAACTTCACATCTCTCATTACTTTCTGCACTTACATCGTTGCTTACTTTTTCCATCTACAAACTCAATCTTTAACAAGATTAAAACCTGCCATAATTCTTAAAAGGGGTTAAGACAAATTTTCCATTGTGTTTTATGCTAGTCATGTATGCCATAGGAGTAGAGCTGTCGATGCGGGCTGGCGGGGCGGGGCTGCCAAAGCCTGTCTTTCTGGTGAGGGCCTAAGGAGGGCCAGCCTGCCCCACCCCCCTAGGCCCGCAGGGATGGGCGGGGCCCTCCAATTTGGTTTTTTTTTTACATATGTTAATTGTTAATCCACTTATCCATCACTTAACTAATAAATGTAAAAACAACTACTCAAATATTGAAATATAGTCTAATACAATACACTGCAGTAATATACTATAAATATGTAATGCTAATATAAATACTATTATACTAATTCAGTCTGGAAAAAAATACACTGGAAACCACAGTATTCCGTTTCATCACAGTAAATCAGTAATATACTTATATACTGATATACAAATTAAAAAAAAAAAATTTAAATTGAAGGTAAGAAAATTAATATACCTGCGAGGAGTGCGTCAGTCCGAGCTGCGAGCAGTGCGACGATGGGAATGGTTGCCGGAGACCGGAGTGACTGCGTCGCTGGGAGTGGTTGCCGGAGATCGGAGTGGCTGCGTCTCGGTCTCACTGAGTCGCTGGGATTCCTGGGCGAGGGGCTGGCTCGCAGCGTCTCGGGTTCTCCGTTCTCGGCGACTCGGCGAGTGGCTATGCCGGATCACGGATGGGAGACGATGATCGAAGACGAGTAGATGACGAAGAGTGGCTGCGTTGGCTGAGGTCCTGAGGAGTGAAACTGACAAACTGTGAAAGCGAAAGTGAGTTAGAGCATCCGTTGGGGTTTTTTTCCTAGTTTTTTGCCAGGGACCAACATCGAATCTCCTATCTTACTCAATTTTCCTTTTTTTTTTTGAAAACTTACTCAATTTTCCATTAATTTTAAATTGAGTTAATACCTAATATAGTCAATTTAGTCCTAAGTGACTTTTTGTACTCTAATTAGTCCTTGACTTTAATATTTTTACACACTTTAGTCCTATGTTAATAATTCTGTTTATTAGCGGTTAATAAGGTTAACATTGTAATTTCATTTGTCTTTTATTTTTTAATCAAATCAATTAATAATATCTTTCCTAATCTCTCTCCATCTCCTCAATCATCTGCGAATACAATTCCCGTCTCTCCCTCCCCCTCCCTCTCCCTCTTTTTTGCCAATACAATTTCCTTAACCCCTAGAAACGCACAATTTCCCCTCCCTTCCTCAAGCCCTAGAAACGCACAGCAAACTCACTCGAAGCAAATACAGAGCAAACTCACTCGAAGCAATGATACGGCAAACTCACCAGAAGCACAAGCAGGCCAGCAATTGTTGAACCTTGTTACCCATTGCTGGCATTGGGAGCAATTGAGCAAACGCATAACTGGAAGCAACACACCATGGGGGATTCAAGACGAAGAATTGGAAACAAATGCATACCAAAATACGGTACTCACGAAAAAATGTTCTTGATAGGTTTTTTTTTTGTTTTTTTTTTTTGGATTTAACTCAGTTCTTAATGGCGGTAAGATTGAATCAAGCTTTAAATCTGTTTGATGTTCTGGCTTATGATTTGGTTTGAAGTTTTGGCTTAATTATGTTGGATGCCTGAGCATTGAAATTTTTTCTCTTTGATACTACATGAACAGAATGCTAATTGCTTGAGTTTGGATTCATTAGTGTTAATGCTAATTGCTAATTATTTGCTAATAGCTTTGTGTTTAGATTCATTTGAAATTAACTAAAAATGCTTCTGTTTGGATTCATTTGAAAAGTGATCAGGCTGTGTTTGGTAACTGTTTGGATTCATTTAAAAAATGCTTCTGAAAAAATGCTTCTGTTTGGATTCATTAGATTCATTTGAAATTAACTAATTATTTGGTAACTGTGTTTGCTTTATGTTATAATTTAATATGCAATTTGCTTTGTCTTTAGTATGAAATTTAGTATGTTATAATTTAGTATGCAATTTGCTTTTTTTCTAAAGTATTATACGGAGTAATTTGCAGTGTGTTTTTAGGGTATGAGAAAGGGAATGAGGGACAATTCCTATGCAGAAGAGAGAAGAAAATTAGGAAAGATAATTAACAATTAATCTGATAAAAATAAAAGAGAAATGAAATTACCATGTTAACCTTGTTATTAACAGTCAACAAACGAAATTGTTAACAGAGGACTAAAGTGTGTAAAACCATCAAAGTCAATGACTAAATAGAATACAAAAAGTCACTTAGGACTAAATTGAGTAAAACCACTATAGTCGAGGACTATATTGGGTATTAACTCATTTTAATTTTTTCTCAACTTTGTGTGGATCCACAATTTTATTATACAATATTTTAATTATTTTTATTTATTTTAATTATAGATTTATAGTTATAATGAAAATTAATTAAAATAAAAAACATACATTTAATTAAAATGATAATTACAAACATTTAAATTAATGATAATTACAAACATTTAAATTAATTTTCATTATTGCTCTTTTTATTTTAATCGTTTTAAATTTTAATTGTAATTAAATAATTCAAAATTTAGTTAAAAATATTAAATTTGGTATTTTATAAAAAAATTGAAACAAAAATAATAAAACAATAAGAACAACCAAATTAAATAAATAAATAAAAAGAGCCGCATGTGAAAAACAAAACATAAACGAAAAGAAAAAGAAAACAAAACAAATAAAGATCGAGAGTGGTCAACAACTGGTGGTCACTCTCAACCGCTGGGTCGCGTCGTGATAACCTGCAAAAAACCTTGTTTTTGCAGGAGTAAAATGCACCAAAAATTCAAGCTCCACGTCAATAAAAATTCTGTAGATTAGCTTTTTCATGTTCAAAAAACCATAAAAAATGTACAGATGTAGTTGCCCTTAGGTCTTGACTCGTGCCGCAGTCTGGGCCTCTACCTGTGGACTTAGATAACTGTAGTTTCTTTTTAACCTGCTAGCCCGCCCCGCCCGAGCTAAGCCCGTTTTTACTGCTATACATAAGAGTCAACATTTATTGTTTGGGTATTGTATTCTAATCAATAAATATAATAAATAAATATTTTTATTTATTTTATTTTGACTTAATTAATATTTGATATTATTCTGTACAATCTTCTTAATTCTTCATTCTTAAGAGTTAATAATATGAGTGATGAAGAAATTATTAATGAAGTATTGTAAAAATGTTCCTAGTCCTAGGAATTGTAATTGTGCATTAGAATTCTGATAAGACTATCACATTGTTCTTCTTATGGTGAGTCTCATATCATTCCATATTGAGACACAAAATGGACATGTGGATGATTGTTAGAGAACAAGTCACTGAACAATGGTTGACTACAATGTTTTGCATGGTGTTTACCTACGTGTCATCGGTATGTTGTATGTTACAAATATGCAATAATCCTTTGATTTGAGACGACGTGGTTGTCTCATACATATAGTGGACTAGTGTTTGCCAGTATGCATCTTTTGTTCTCCTACCGGGCAACCTTCTTAGTATGGTAGTTCACTCTTGCAGATTGGAGCTGTGTTCGGAAGTTACACGGAATTAAAGAATTTGGTAACGCAACACAATCTTGCTATTTATAGGCAATTCACGACGCTATATAAGAAGGCAACATATTGGAAGGCAACGTGTTTGTATTCCCAGCAGTGTCCGTGGATGATTATGGCTACGAAGGTTGACAATGTGGAACAGTGGATAATTAAAAATTTTATTGACAATCACACATGTCGAGTTGATTACACCCGAGGCGGAGCCGACTACATCCTTACAAGCAGAGTCATTGCGGATTTCATATTGCCAAAAATTGAAGCTGACTCACAGTACAAGATAAAATATGTACAACAAGATGTCAAGGTGTCAAGGCAAAATGGGGTGTTAACATGGACTACAAGAAGGCTTGGTACGCAAGAGTGAAAGCTCTCGAAAGGATGAGTCCTACAACCTATTGCCTTAGACATTATTTGCTATACAACAAACAAATCCCGGGACTATTGTTGGTATCTCGACGAATACTCAGGCTATACAACAAACAAATCCCGGGACTATTGTTGGTATCGTGACGAATACTCAGGATGAGTTCCATTTTAAGTATGCATTTTGGGCATTCAAGCCTGCAATTAACGGGTTCAAGTACTGTTTACCGATTCTTACAATTGATGGAACTCATCTGTATGGGAAGTATAAAGGGAACCTTTTGGTAGCGGTGTTGATGAATGCCAACAAGGATGATGGATCTCAGCGCTGCACTATGCTTACTTCCCAGGGGGTCACCCATCCCGTGACTGCCGGAAGTCAAGCATCCTACTTAAAACCAATTGGTGATAGGTAGGTGGATATTAACCATTTAACCACATCCCTCCATGGTAAGCCACAGCGCCACGTCTCGAATCAAGCAGGGGCTGAACTCGGCCAACCTTGCCGACGCCCAACAAAGGAAATATTTCCCATCGCGTATTCAATTGTGGATTGCGAAAGTGGAGATAGTTGGACATGGTTTTTGAGATTGGTTGCACAACACGTGTTTGAGAATATTGAGCAAATATGTATTATATCCGATCACCACGGTGGCATTAATGTCGCGTTTCATGACCTACCCGAACTAAGCGAGCACCGAATTCAGCGTCGGTATTGTCTTCGTCATCTCACGTCAAACCTAATGACCAATTATAATAACAAGAGGTTAAAATCATTGGTTTGGCAAGCAGGTTGTGTTGTCGATGAAAGGGCATTTGAAGGGACAATGAGTTCAATCCGCGCTATCGACGAAGGAACATATAATTATTTGCACGCAATACCTCCACGCTTTTGGGGTCTAAGTCACAATGAAGGGTTTAGGCATGGGTTAATGACGACCAACTGTTCAGAATCATTCAATAATAGTTTGAAGGGTTGTCGTATTTTGCCCATAGCAGCTTTGATGAAGCTAACTTACGAAAAACTTACTTTGATATTCGCAGAGCGGCGTACCAAGGACTTGCTAATGCAACAAACCGGTTTAAAATGACCAAAGAGAATACTTGATGAAATGTTAAAAATGGAGGATCTCAAATACCAAGACCAAGTTAAACGGTATGATGATGTCCAAGGGATTTATTCCGTTGCGATCGAGGGGGATTTAAATGTTTTTGGCAAGCCAAAATATGTTGCTATTAACATAAACAAAAAGTTGTGTACTTGCGGGCAATGGTCAGTAGATGGGTTGACATGCGTTCATGATGGCATGGTGCCGGAAAAATATTCCCTTTCGAACTACATTTTAAGTTACGAAGGGACTGTCATGCCTCTTCTTCAGGAAGCATATTAACCACCGGCATAGTATAAGTTGAAGCCTCCGGCGGACACCGCCCTAGAAAGTCGACCAGGTCGCCATCGTAGTACAAGAATTCCGAATGAAATGGACTTAAATGATCGTCGTTGCGGTCACTATTGTTCAGCAAATCACGATGTTCAGAATTGTACGCGATAGAATAACATCCGGAGAAGCTAATGATTCGTTACCAAACTCGAGTTCATCAGTGATCTTTGCAAATTATGTTTTTTCTCGAATTAATCTTCTTGCTTTTAAATGTGCACGTACTATTCCGTTTGTATCCATGAAATTTCAATTATTAATTCCTACCTAGCATTTGAAGCAAAGTTTTGTCATTTTTTTTTGTATCAACTTGAATTAAAAAAAATGTGTGTATCAGTCGAGCTGACATACCCACATGGGCTGTTAACTCGACGTGACTGCCCTAGCCTCAGCTGTCAAACTAACGGCCGCGTTTGACAGTGGCGTGGCTTGGGCTGTCACAGGTATCGGCCGATACACATGGGCTGTCGCACGATAGCACATTTATTAGGGTGGTTTCGCCGGTTTTTTAGGTGGGATACAAAAAGAGGTCGGAAATTATTGGGATACAAATATGGGAAACACTACACTGTTGGATGCATGTTTTCTTTGTTGAACATGCATCTTAAGAATTCATTGTTATCTTTTATAATATTTGTTTCAAATTAGAATACGGTACATTGTACTTAGAGAATACGAAAAGAATACCGTATATAAATATAAAATAATAAATACGTAGTTATGTATTTAGTTTTTTTAAATATAGGGATAAAAATACCAAAATAGTGAGTCAAACACCACCAACCATAATTTTACTTCATCCCAGAGACTATTGTCGACTGTAAAACTTACGCCCTGTTGTAGCGACTAGCACCGCGCCGCCCACTGCGCTGCCCCCGCCACCCACTGCCCTATCGCCACCGCGCCGTTGCCTAATGCCCTGCCGCCCACCACGTTCTTCAGTACAGTGCATAGCGGATGTCTAAGTTTTTTTTTTTAATTGTTTGGGTTTTTGTTTTCAAATATGATGAAATTAGATTTTTTTTTAAAGAATGAATTTGCGTTAAAACTAAGCAAAAAAATTTAGTTGCTTTCTTATGGTCCTTCCATGTGTTTTGTATAATGAAAGAATCTTTGTCCTTTATTAATTCTTGAATCCATTTTGTTTGTGCTATTAACGTTCGGAAATGTATGGAACAAGGTATGTTATTATTATTATTTTTCCGTAGGAACAAGGCCTGTTATTATTATTATTTTTTCTGTAGGAACAAGGCCTGTTTTGTTTTTGGATGAAAATATGTATATATATTTGTCACTTAAACAATTTGGGAGTCTCATAAAAAACTAGACAATGCACATTCAATAACTTGCTTGGACTGTCATAGTTAAAACATGTGACAGATATTACCATAATCTGTAATAGTTTATAGGAATAAGGGCCAAATTGGCCACTGAACGTAACGCGAAAGTGCAATCAGACCACTCGACCAAAAAAACGTTCAATTACATCACTCAACAGCGCAAATTCGTTCGATTTCACCAGCTAGCCGGTTCCCATCCCTTCTTTCCGGTTGAATGCTGACATGGCATATTACATGGCATTTATTAGGCATCTTCTTTTATTTTCCTTATTTTTTGTTACTTCCAGACTGTAAGTATATATCATCGTCTTCTTCATAGAACTCATCGCCTCACCGTCCAATTTTCACCAAAAACTTCCAGCTTGAATCCATCCCAGGTGCTATTGGAAAATCAGAGCACATCCCACAAGCCGCCGATGCGCCAACGGAGCAACACCTCAGACGCGTCCTGCTGCGGTCACTGCTTCTCCCGGAGATCGACCGGAGACCGACCTGGGCCTGCGACGGTGCCGCTTCCGAGCGATCCTGCGGATACCTCTATCCCGTTTATGAGCGGACAAGGACCGATCTTCATCGAACAAACTCAGCTTCCACATATCGAGGGCGTCAATCGGGAACGACGACTCCGATCCTATGCTCTGGCTTAGTTCTTAATGTTTGTCTCATCTTTTCAAAGTGTAAGCTTTATGTTGGAAACACCCACAATTTCCCACATGTTTCTTGGAGCTAAAATGAATGGGTTTCAGTTTCTGAAGTACCCATCAAGAATTTCAAGGTAAGAGATGCAAAATGTTCTGTTCATTTGGAACTTTTGGTTATGTTTTAGTTGTTATAATTGTACTTTATTTCCTCTGCATTTTTGGGATGTTGTGATGATTATGATGATTCCTGTATGCTGCCAATGTCTCTTGGTTTGATAGAACCAAGAATTGGGTATCTAAAAATGGGATTTTTGCATTTGGGTTCTTGGAGAAGTATGTTGGTGATGATGTTGATGGGTTTGCATTTGGGTTCCTGTGGACTATATGTAAGAATAAAACTGAAACATATAGGATCTAACCTCCAGCCATAGTTGATGTTGTAGTTTGAATCATTCTGAACTATTTGAACTGCTTGCTTAAATGAACTGATTTTTCTCTCACTTCTACTCTATACTCTCTGGATGGTGTATGAGACTGAATGTTTTGAGCAGTGAGAGGTGAAGGACCTTAAATAGCTGCAAACCATCATTGCAGCAGAAACCCCAAATGTCTTCCTACAGTAGTACTGTTTGCACCACAAATGTTTTGTCTCCCAAATGAAAATGACAAGTTTGGAATATGTCAGATGAAAACCCTATTTTATGTTTTATTAGACAAAACTTTTCATCTCCTTATTAGACAAAACCTTTCATTCTCCCACTTGGTGCAAACATTAAACTTAAAGAATAGAATAACACCAACCATAATGATATGTTTTCATTAGTGCGAATAATATCCATTATGATCAAATGCAAACTGCCTTCAAGCTCTTAATTAGGAAACTAAAAAACTTTATGAAATAAACCATATGTTTATTTCAAGTCCAACTGAAATATTTTCTCAATGAATTTAGAGTGTACACACTTTATGAGAAAATTTTTGAATGCGAAAGAATTTCATTCATTAAAACTGTATGTATATACAATATTACAAAATGGGTGAAAGTCCCATCTTTCAGCAATATCCTTGAATTTAACTGTAGGCATGCCTTTAGTCAAGGAATATGTTATTACCAACTCAGTACTGATGTGCTCAATGACCACAATTTACTTTTTAACACGCTTCCTTATAGCTAAGAACTTTATGTCGATGTGCTTAATTCGACTCTCACTTTTGTTGTTCTTAGTTAGGAAAACTGTAGTTGAGTTGTCGCAGTAGATTCTTAATGGCTTAGATACAAAATCCAAAAATTCTAAGCCTAGAGAAGAAATTCTTAAGCCATACACCTTATGAAGTGGCCTCAAAATATGAAAACGAACTTGGCTTTCATGGTAGAAGTAATTATTAAAGACTGTTTAACACTTTTCCATGATATAGCCTTACCGACCATAATAAATATGTACCCTAAAGTTGATTTTTTTTTAGAATCAACATAGCCAGCAAAGTTCGCATCAGAATATCCAATGACATCTTTAAGATATTCGTCTTCCTAAACCCAAGCTTATATATATATTAGTATCTTTGAGATATCTTAAAATTCCTTTACAGCTTTCTAGTGGTCTATGCCTGGATTATGCAGGTATCGTCATAACATTCCAAAAGCAATGTTCGGTCTTGTACATACTTGAATGTATCCAAGACACCCAACTGCTTCAGCATATGGAATGTCCTTCATGGACTTCTCCAGGTCAATTTTAGAACATTGATTCAAACTTAATTTATCTCCTTTTGTTATGGGAGCTAGAGTTGGTGAACAATTCTAAATCTGAATCTTTCCCAAACTTTGTCTATATGGGTTTCTTGCGATAGATCACTATGTCCCGGGATCTATCCTTATGAATTTTCATGCAAATGACATAAAATGCATTACTCATATCCTTCATATCAAAGTTCTTAGAAAGAAATTGTTTCACGTCATGAAGTATTCCCTATCTCCAGTAGCAGGTAAGATATCATCCATGTATAAAACAAGGAACCAAATTTTACTCCCACTGACCTTTTGGTATATATAATGATTAAAGGGATCTTCAACAAAACCAAATGAAGAAATAACCCTATTAAACTTAATGTACCATTGGCGGGAGGTTTGTTTTAAGCCATATATGGATTTATTAAGCTTACATACTAAATTCTCACCACCTCTAGAAGATAAACCTATAGATTGTTACATAAAACTTCCTATTCTAGATATAATTTTCACATCCATTTGTTGCAACTTAAGATTAAAATGTGCAACTAAAGCCAAAATAATTCGAAAAGAATCTTTCTTTGATAAAGGAGAAAAAGTCTCCTTGTAATCGATACCTTCTTTATGAGTGAATCCCTTAGCAACAAGCCTGGTCTTGTATCTCTTAATTTACCTAATGAATCTCTTTTAGGCAATAGCCTTAGCCCCATTAGGTAACTTAACAAGATCCCAAACTTCGTTACTCTTGATGAAATTCATTTCATCTTTCACGGCTTCTTATCACAAATTAGATTATGAATAATTCATGATTGGTGAAAATATTTCAGGATCATTTTCGGCTCTAATGTCAAATTATTGTAGATACGGTACATAGTAACTAGGTAATGTTTAACGTCATACCCGATTAGATTATCTTTAATATTGAACCACTGAAACCTTGAAAAAGTTCGCGGGGCAACTACCTCTTCAGGAACTGAGGACAGTTCTTGAATTGGTTAAATCTACATCGGTTCAGGAACTTACTATAAATCCTGAATTGATTGAGTTTCAACAACTTGTGGAATATCAATAGTGAGTTTTATGACCGCAGAAGATAATGAAGGAATACTGCGCATAAGTACAACTCTATTGGATGGCATAAAGGGTGAGAGGCGAAATGATCGAAAGTAGGAACTAAGTTCTTAAATTGATCTCTCCCACTAATTAAGTCATCTTCAAGAAACTTAAGCACTTCTTAATTGATTCCACAATTCTAGTAGTATGTGATGGACAATAAAACTTATAACCCTTAGAAGATTGTGCTTATCTAAAAAAAGAAAGCACTAATTGTCTTTGGGTTAAGTTTCTGTGTATCTACCATAATATTTACATCCCTCATCAGATCTAACTATTTGTATTTGCTTCTCGCATTGGTTTTCAATTTAAGCTTTAAACAATTTAAAGACATCCAATGCTTCATACTTATTTATGAAGTAAATACACATAAGTAAATCTTAAAAGTTTATCAATGAAGTAGATGAAATATTTCTGACTATGAATATCCATATCATGACAATATATGTCAGTATGTATAATTTCCAACAATGTTGAACTTCTATTGGCATCTTTCTTTGACTTGTTTTTCTGCTTACACTTAATGTAGTCAATACAAGTCTCAAAATTAGTATAGTCTAGAGTAGAAAGTACTNCATTTACAAAACAAATCCATTTTCTTAATACTAAAGTACAAGTCCTAATTGCTTCAACTGGTGAGCCCATCTTGTTTCCATATAAGATGGTTCACTTACTTCCCATTGGTTGTTTCAAATTTTGCATATCTTGTAAAGAATTTGCAATGTGGATAGTTTAACCATAATCAATCCACCAATGAATTAGTATTAACATTTGACATACTAGATTCATGACATACGAATGAGGATAGATTACCTTTCTTCTTGATCCACTTGATGCAATTTTTCTTCATGTGCCCCTTCCTTTTACAGAAGAAACACTTATGCACCTTCTTTATGCTATCTTGAGAAGGAATTTTGTTTTTCCGCTTAGCTTTTGAAGTGGAACCCAAAGATTTGCCAGATTTAGATTTCTTGTGTGCTGTAGCCAGCATGGTACTATCACCCATTTCATTCACCAATCTTATTTCTTCTTGAGCACACATGGTCATTAAATCAGAAATAGACCATTTTCCCTTATGTGTGTGATAAGAAATTTTAAAGGGTTGATATGGTGATGGTAGGGTATTCAAAGCATACTACACCACGAAATCATTTGCCATGTCTACCCCAAGAGTTTTGAGTTGAGCCACGATGTCCTGTAATTCTATGATGTGCTCACGCACACCTTTAACGGAAGTGAGGCGGAGAGAATAAAATCTCATAATAAGGGTGCTAGCGAAAAACTTTTCTAAAGTGACGAACTGGTCGTCAATAGTTTTAAGTAATGCTCGGACATATTTATGCTTTTCACTAATAAAACCTTGAATCCCATCAGATATTTTCACCTTGATATACATTGTACTGAGCGAATTGGACCTATCCCATCGCTCATATAACACAATGTCATCTTGGGTACTGTCTTTAGTGGGGACCGGTGGTTTCTCATTATGTATAGCATAGTCTAAGTCATTCCACCCTAAATTAAGGAGAATTCTTTCTTTCCATATTTTATAATTGTAACCCCTAAGTTTTGGAACTTCAATGTTCAGATTTGTATGATTAAGAGATTGAGATGCTGTAANATTGCCTGTGGGCAAAATTTTTACGCACAATGAATCCATCAGGCTGAATGGTGGAAACAGAATGGGTACGATTTTGATTTGATTTTTCCACCCTTAATAACAAAACTATCAAACTATATGCCGATACATAATTGCCTGTGGGCGAAATTATGGTCATAACTTGATATTTTATCCTGATTAACCATATAAATATAACAAAATTGCCTGTGGGCTAAATTTCATTATATTACATATAATTAATCACAATTGATATGTCTAAAACTTTATGTGATCTAACAACTTAATATATAAATTTAATTGATCAAGGATGCTGTGGCTACTCCTCAATTAATTAAAATTATAAGATCACTAGACATATTATTGCCGATCTTTATGTGATTAAACTTAATAATTTTTAGTCAATTAAAGATGCTGTGGCTACTCTTTAATTAATCAAGAGCCTAACAAACCAATTAAACCAAATTATGATAGACAATCATTAGGTATACTCCCAGGAAAGTTGGTAGGTGCTAAGGCTCCTTTAAAAACCAACTCCTTAGACAGAGTAGCGTCGCAAGGGGACTAGTAGCAATATGGCTGAAGGCACTATGGCAGTTTCAGCCAGCAAGGCGTTTTAAGCCAGGGCCATATAACTAGTATTCCTCCCCAAGAAACTTCCCTAATTCATGCGTTCTCATATTTGAAGTAAAATCGTTTGAGAGATCTATAAGATTGTGAGTTCTCCTATGGATAAGGCTTTTAATGGGGTGAACTTTCTTGGGTTCTTTAATGTGCCCTTTAAATAGACACAACTGGAGAGTAATAATATGCTTAATCTATCCTTAAATGCACTAAATTCACCTAAAAGGCACTATATCATGCATAATAAACATTTAATTCAGACCTAGAAGGCTCTAAATTCATCCTTAAAGAACATGCTTTTCTAAAGGAATAATTATAACAGTCAAATAATTATTGCAACAAATATACATATAGCATGCTCAGATTATGCATATTATCAACTCATACTTCATAATTAAATTGCAATACTGAAAGCAATTTAATATAACTCTCAATATTAAATTAAAATTCACATCGCAAATGTAAACTTAATATTTGCTCAAAATTGAATATAATTTAATAATAAATTAAAAAGGAATTAATTTTGAACAATTAAGGATAGAAGAAGTCCAAATGATGTAGGTAAATATATAAGTAACCCAAGAACAAAAAGTCCAAATAACTCAAAATTATATAGGCCTAGAATTTAAAGTCGATCCATATACTTTAAATAAACTAAATAGGCCTAAACAATTTTTAATAGTTGATGGATTGACCGAAATGGGTCTAATTTGGTCCAAGATAAATAATCCAACAATCTTGTTCACTTAATTTAGCCAAACAACAAATATAGGCCCTTTTATAATTATAATGAGCACAAAATATAAAACAAAACCAAATGTCTTACACAAACCAAATGGGCCCAATTATAATAAGAATTTCAGAAATTAGGTTCGTCCAAGAAATTGGGAAAATTAATCCAATCCTCAAATTAGATGGGCCCAATATTTACAACAAGCATAAATAGTCCAAATAGGCCCATAAAATTATAAAAGAAAGCCCAATCAATTATAATCCATCATCATTTTCTTCATCTAGTTCAATAATAAATAGGCCCAAGCCTATAAACCATAAAAATAGGCCATTATAATATTGGCCCAAGCCCATAAACCTTAATATCTTGTTCTCCATCTTCAATTCAGCCATAATACTCCATCTGCCAGAAGCAAACCTAGCAGGCTAGCATTCCTAAATGATTAACAATACGCAGCATTGCAGCAGCTTTCAACAGAAAAGAAAAACGGAGAGGGAGAGAGAGACGCGGAGGAAGAGGCCGCCAGCCAGCGCCACCGCCGTCGCCACTGCCGACGCACACCACCACCGACCACGGAGAGCAACTTCGTCGCCAAAACCAGATCCGCCGTCGCCGTTCGTGACTCCAGCCACCGTCGACTACAGAGGTTGCCGGCACGTCGATAACAACCAAAAGATCCGGCGAACACTCCGATGAAGGGAAGGCAGTAGATTTATTTTTATAACTTTATTTCAAAATTATTTTTCTTTATATTTCGAAAAAAAAATAATTCGTGTATGTATATACACATATGAAATCCAGATATATATGTACATACGGAAAAATCGCAAAGCATAAATATATGTATGCATTTAACAGAATAATAATATTCAACTGCATACATATTCAAACAAATAACTAGGCAGAGATTATATTTTTGCTCTGATACCAACTGTAAGAATAAAACTGAAACATATAGGATCTAACCTCCAGCCATAGTTGATGTTGTAGTTTGAATCATTCTGAACTATTTGAACTGCTTGCTTAAATGAACTGATTTTTCTCTCACTTCTACTCTATACTCTCTGGATGGTGTATGAGACTGAATGTTTTGAGCAGTGAGAGGTGAAGGACCTTAAATAGCTGCAAACCATCATTGCAGCAGAAACCCCAAATGTCTTCCTACAGTAGTACTGTTTGCACCACAAATGTTTTGTCTCCGAAATGAAAATGACAAGTTTGGAATATGTTAGATGAAAACCCTATTTTATGTTTTATTAGACAAAACTTTTCATCTCCTTATTAGACAAAACCTTTCACTATATGGTATTTGCAGGTATAATACTTCAAACCCCACTCGTAATTGCATGTATACAAATTCTTTAGATTTTAGAACCAGCGCTTCTACTGTGGATTTGGGTAGCTCGGGGTGCAAGAAAATGGTTGATTTGGGAAATTGCAGACTGCATACGGTTCTTTATGGTCTTTATCATCCACTTGATGTTAATATGATTTTAGTATTGTCGTGCGCATAGTTCCTCACTAATGGCTCCATCATCGTTGAACATCAATTTCCTATGATGGAGTAGTGCCGCCATTAATGTTAAGAAATGAGAAAAGTATGGAATGGAGAAGACACAGTGAAGAACAAAGAGAAAAGGAAGAAAAGAAAATAGGGAAATTTAAAAAAAAAAAAAAAAAAAAGCCAAGTCAGCCTCCACGTATGTAGGTTACCGGGAGGGAGGGGAGAAAACCGGCTGCTAGGTGAAATTGCACACATTTAGGTTGTTAAATGGGGTAATTGCACGTTTTTTTAGTTCAGTGGTCTGATTGCATTTTTGCGTTACGTTCAGTGGCCAATTTGGCCCTTATTCCTAGTTTATATAACAACAGAAATATTTCACTTTTTGAGATGAGGAAAACAAGCATAAACATCATACTTGGGGTGTTTCGCTTCAGCATGTTATGTTTGAAGATACGGTTGCTGTAGTGCTTTTGAGATGGAGAAAAATAAGTCATATGTATATATATATATTATATATATATATATATATATATATATATATATGCAAATGGTAGAGTAATTTGGCACTGGGTAGGTCTATACGTGAGTGGTAGATTGGGGTTTAAGGTGGTGATTGAAGCTTTTATAGCACATAGACATAGATTGAGGACGTTCACATGCGTATTTGGCACATCCCAGCTTCATTTGAAAGGCATGAATGGCATGTAGCTATATTCACATTGAAGTTCTTTCTGTGTTTTTTTAACCATTATTCACATAACATGCTCTCGGTGAGGCCATCTTATATGTATCTAAGGAGTGCCTGTTATGTATGGAATTTAAACTACGTGGATTGCATGCATTTTTGTATTTTAAATAGTGTAATATTAAATTTAGTATTTACAATGGGGACTAAATTTAAAAATATAAACATATTTTCCATAGGCAAATAAAGTGAGCCAAAAGTGGACACTACAGAAAAAATAATAATAATAAAGTTTAAAAATTTAAATGGAGTTACAACACAGATCAAACATAACAAGCATTGTTCCTTTGCAGCAACCGTCTCCCTGCTCTGTCTAGTTAGGGGATTCATTCTCTCAAACAGCCTCCTCTCTTCTATCAAACAGAAAGCGGACATTAAGGCAGCCTTTATTCCATTCCTCCAACAGCCTTTACGTCGTCGATTCGATGCCATCTTATCTTCAAGTGATTTAACTCTTCTTTGTGCATCTTCAAAGACAGCACCCTGATCTTGCATTTCTTTTATTCTATATTCCAGTTTAGTTTGCTCCTCTTCCATTGACTTCACATATCGTTGTAAATCACTTACCTGAACCTTTGCTAGCTGAAGTTCTTGTAAGTAATTATTGGCAACAACTTCAGCTTTTTTTTTTGTTTTTTTTAAATGTATTTGTTTGGAATATTATTATTAAGTTAGGGAGATGTCATTGCATTTGTTAATAAATATTTGTTTATAGTTATGGAGATGTCATTGCATCCGGGACCGATTGATCCATCGTTGCTAGTATTTCAACAAAATCATCGTTGTCGAGCCATTTGGACAAATCGAGACTATGATCTCCGACTCAATGTCGGTGGATATGATATGCAGACACAAAGTAGAGAGGCTCGCCATTCGAGAATGCTGCATTATCTACGTGTTGCAGGATTATACGGAGTCGCTCACCTCACAAATATTAAGTTGGACCATGCATTAATTGCCGACCTTATAGAGCGTTGGCGTCCAGAGGTTCACGCCTTTCACATGCCCTTCGGCGAGGTGGGCATAACACTTCAAGATATTGAAGTGTTATTCGGATTGAAGGTGGATGGCCTACCAGTTACGGGAAGGGATAAGAGGCCTGTCGAAGAGTGGAAGACTGTTTGTTTCGAATTGTTTGGAATTAAAAATCTAGATGGATTCGTTACAACTAGTCAACTTTTTTCTACAGTTGTACTCAAAGTTCCACAACTGACGGAGAACAGCTCAGATCTTGAGGTGAAAAATGCCAAACGGATACTTATCTTTCAGTTATTAGGAGGATTTGTATTCCCCGAAACATCCAAGAGGGATATGCAATTATTTTTGTTAGAATTAATTAGTGATTTTGAAGTGTGCGGTCAATATAGTTGGGGATCATCAGCTTTAGCGTACCTATACAGGGCGTTGTGTAGAGGGGCTCATCACGAAACTTTGACCGTATGCGGATGCTTATTGTTTGTTCAAATTTGGGCATGGGAGAGATTGCCTATGGTTAGGCCACAGGGCGTTTTCCTCAAGAAATGCTTGGAGATTTGCCACTTGCAGCAAGGTTAGTTGCAAAGTGCCATTAAATTTACAATTAAATTTAAGAATTTAAATTATATTGAAGTACTTATTGTTATATTTTGAAACATAAGTGGAATTGCCCGCATTCATGGCGTCTTGTCTCTTGACACGTGGTACGAGTTTATCGGGACCAATTGGATCGAGTTAGTGCAAGTCGGGTGAGTCACTTTAATTTGATGTTATGTTTATGTTTTACAATTATAATAGATATTTAGATATCATAACATTTAAAAAAAATGTAACATTATGACATTGAATTTTGTTTTGTTTTGTTTTTTTGTTTTTTTGTTTTTTTGTTTTTTTTTTTTTTTTTT